>NW_015389603.1:77949-80558 GCF_001527695.2 Protobothrops mucrosquamatus
TAAACCCTGATAAAAGCCGAATTAAAACCAAATATTACCAGCTGTGTTTCCAATTAAAATACTTTTAAAATTATCCCTACCTAAAATCCTCCCTAGGTCAGGCCCGCTTGCTGGAAAAACCATGTCTTGAGGGCGCGGCGGAAAGTAAGGAGATCCGGAAT
This sequence comes from Protobothrops mucrosquamatus, assembly GCF_001527695.2. NCBI lineage: Eukaryota > Metazoa > Chordata > Lepidosauria > Squamata > Viperidae > Protobothrops > Protobothrops mucrosquamatus. Next base: position 78,111 of record NW_015389603.1, read on the forward strand.
CATCCGGATCTCGGGGGGTAGTTCATTCCAGAGGGTGGTGGGGGGCTCTCTGGCTGCCAATCCAACAGCTTGCTGATATTGCTCTTCTTGGGTGAAGAATAAAGAAGTTAATTTTATGCAACTGCCTGCTGTTTCTTTGATCCAGCTCAGAAACAAACTTGATAAGGAATACAAATTCTAACATTGCAAATTTTCAAACTTCTGGTTTAAAACTAAACTTTTTACTAAATATAAATTCTTGGTTTGGTGGAAATGTTAGCCAACTCCAGGAGGTTTTATATATATGAGTAGATGATATTATTTTGGGTTTATTGCATTATGGTATCTACTTTATATGCAACAATATGATGTAGTATATCACAATAGGAAAAACACTATTTCAGACCTGCTCTCACAATGCAAATATCTGAAATTTTCTTTCTTCCTCTCTTTCTAATCAAATTTACCTAAAACAAATTTTAGTTGAAGAGTAAGAGGCAGAAACAGCGTAGCTTGCTTTCTCCAAGCACTCTAACACTATAGGTAAAATTTACAGAGATGATAATTTTGACTGACTGCTTATATCAGCATCAGAGAACCCAGAACACCACTCAGCCCTCCTCTTTATCTTCACAAATATATGGTAAACAATGCAATAATGTTTGACAGTCTCTGAAAGTAGAAAGTCCCCTGAAACTTCAAAATCCTTCTGAAGTGAAATTTGATTCAATTTGATGTCAGAAATTTATTCAAAAGGGTAATTCAATTGAATCTCTTCTGAATCAAGTCATCCAATCAAACTTGCACAGCTCTGCTATTTTTTAATAGAAATCTACTTGCTGTAAAGTATTAAGAAGACTCTTCCTGTCAGCTTTCCTTTCTATCTTATTTAACTCTTATAACTTCCTTTTCATCACACATCTGTGGTTGGTCATATTTTAGGTGGTAGTTTTCTTATAAATATCTTTTAGATTGTTGGTTGAACATTGACTAATTAATGGCAATTAAATATTCCCAGTTGTAATCCTTTTTTACTTCTATACTTATATCCTGGTATAATAACCAATCTGAAGAGGCTTTTCTTTATCAGTGACATGTCTTAAAACAAGTAAGTAGTTTCATTTAATGTTAGTTTAGCATTCAAAGTATATTATGGCAAATTGTATTAGTAGTGAGCTGAAAAATATTTAATTCAGTCTCACCTTAGCCAACAACACATTAGGCAGCCTCAGGCCAGCAATTGTGAGGGAGATGTTTTCCCCCACATTTATTTTATGTATAGAAATGTCCATGTTCCAATCCTGATATACCCACATATTTACAGTTACAGATAGACAGCCACGTTGGATGTGGGTTATCTATGTATTGAAAGACAAAATACCTGGTCTATATTTATGAGCAGAATCATTTGGAGATGGCATCTTGGGTTTTATAAATGAAGCCCACTGTCCGGAACTAGGCTCAAAAGCACATTATCAGAATCCTACTTTGCAAGCTAGATTGGAAACTTTAAAAACCAGCATAAAGAATCCAGGAACAACAAAAACTTATTCCTCCTCCCCCTCCTCCTCCTCCTCCTCCTCCTCCTCTTCCTTCTCCTCCTCCGCAGTTCTAGTAATTGCTATGTACAAAAATGAGATACTTATTCAGAAAAGTCAGTGTACAGTTATTGCACCTTTTCTTCCTGCCTGCACAACAGGCTTGATGCATTCCCCTTTGAGTGGGAAAGTGGCTCCCTTCTGTCTCCTATTTCAATTGTGGTTAAAAGTAGCATCAGGTTGTTTGTTCTAAGTGTGGAATGACTAACTCTCACACAAATGGCAGCTAATGTAGTTTGTTTAAGGCTGCAGTACTTTCAAAACACATATTAAGGCAGTCCCTTGGAAAGAAAAACTTGGGAGTTATCAAAGGAGGAGATAATTAAGATATCCACTATTACAGCTTCATCTACTTTCTCTACAAAAATGCACCAGAAGAATCTGATTAAGATACATCCAGGGTCACCTGCAGAGATAGCAGCAAGTGAATTTGTACATAATATACTTGTATCATTTGTGTTGTGGAACAATATGACACAAGTATGCCATTTGTGTCACAACAATGTTATGACAATGTCATTGGAGCTTTTACTAGCTGTATCTAAATACCTCCTACATGAATTATGTTGGATCTTTCAAAGGAAGTATATAATACTTCCATAATAGGTTATTCTCCAATCATGATGTCTAACCATTAATTTGTTTGTTACTTATTTCTCTTTCTTCATTTAAATAACATTTTATATCTATTAAAAAAAGAGATAAGATACATCAGAAAAATTCTTAATAACCTCTTCAAGCATTTCTTCTTTGAAAGCGTATGGAATAATATAGAGCCATGAGGGGCTCCATAAGCAATGACCATGAGCCTGAGATGATCTGGAAAAATATAACCTATGATGCAGAATATTATTAAATATCCCCTTCATGC
>NW_015389604.1:0-10281 GCF_001527695.2 Protobothrops mucrosquamatus
GGCTTTTCTATAATGAAAATAGCTGCCACCTATTTTTCATGTATGCAGCAATAGCACCCTTTGCTGGACTGAGACACTTTGCTCACAGACACTTATACCTTAGTCATATACAGATGAATTATTGCAATATGCTATACCAAGGCTATCTATGAAAAGCATCTGGAATCTATAGTTAGTTCAAAATGCAGCAGTGCAAGCAGTAATGAGCACTTCTCACTAAACATACACTTCTGCATTGGTTACCAATATGCTTTCAGATGCAATTCAAGGTGCTTGTAGTCATCTATAAATATTTTTAAGGTAGGGGGCCAGAATATTTGAGGAATGACTTCGCAATGACTTCTACCTGTCTTGTTACATCCAACAGGAGAAATATGGCATGGATAATGTCATATTTGTCTGAAATGCTATAGGTTCTCCTGCTTGAGTAGGGGTCTGGACTAGAAGACCTCCAAGGTCCCTTCCAGCTCTAATCTATTCTATTTGTTCTGTTCTGTTCTGTTCTATTGCCATCTTGAAGGACTCAGGAAACAAACTCTTTGTGCCTGCCCATTGGAAGATTAGAGATTAGATAGATCCCAGCTCTGCCAGCCCTTCCCTAATCCAGAAGAAAAGGCTGTGTGCCCAGGCATGGAGTTGGATTGATAGCTAGAGCCCCTAAGAAGGTTATGTTAACTGTTGTTGATTGGTTTTTACCTTGGCTGCCAGTTATATATTTTATGTTTGTTTTTTCAAGTGTTGTTAGCCATCCAGAGTCACTCTGCTGTCATGGATGAACATTTAAATTAAATTAAAAAAGATATCCTTCGTCTTGCATTAACACATTCAGAATACTTGACTCTTCCAAGAAAATGAATTTTAAATATAATGTACATTGTTATTATATTATTTTCTAAAATTTTAGCTAAATTTTAAACAGTTTAATTACACATTAAATTAAATAGATTAGGCCACCATAATAAAATCATTCCTAGTAAAACCCCTTTCTTTAGAAATCCATTGTAAATTTGCCAAATTGTTATTTGAATTATTATGTTAATTCAGGTACAACATTAGGTGTAATCATTAGATCTATCTATCTATCTATCTATCTATCTATCTATCTATCTATCTATCTATCTATCTATCTATCTATCTATCTATCTATCTATCTATCTATCTATCTATCACCTATCTATCTATACAGCTACCCATGTAGCTACCCAAGAAAGAGATTTTGGACAACATAATAGAAAACTTACAAAAGTGTGTGTTTTGCTTATTCCTTTCATTGGAAACAGCTACAGTGCTATGATCAGAAATGAATAGGATACAACAAAAGGCAAAAGTGATATATATTGGCACAAGAAAGTGCACTGCACTTCCAAGTTACTATCAGTAATTTCAAAATTGGAAAGCAATTTAGAAAAGTAATATTCAGCATTCAGCCTAGCTTATGTATTTTAGCCAATGCTGATCTCTTCCATATTTTCTTACCTTCATTTTTCTTTGATGGAAAAGAAATAGATTTTAGGAGATTTGTATTAAAATAAAAAAAGAAAAATAGTGAAATTTACAGGGATGCACTGAACAGTATGCAAGTGAAGAGAAAACTGCTTAATAGATAACATACATCTTGTAAAACTCCACTTTGCATTTCAAAAAGAAATAAGTCAAAGTAGTCTAATCCATATTAGGGTGAAGGAGAATACTAATCCCTCTCATCAAATTTCTTTTTCAGAAGAAAGATTTTTACCCCAAGTTTGTTTTCCAATTTCCATTAATATAGAAAATCATTCAGCATTTCCCCCCTGACAAACTCACAAACTCACAAACACTCAGGTCTGTGGCTTTTCACCTACAAAATGGCCAAGGGATATGATTTATTGTACATTCACCTCTACAGCAGTTTGTAGTATCTCTAGATTCCCATAGTTTAATTAAGTCTAAGGGCAAGACATTAAAAGGCTGGGTGGGGGGTTTCCTCCCAAAGGAACTATTATCATCAAGGAGCCCTAATTTTCAGAAATGGTTGGAGTACCATTCCTCCATTGGAGAAAATCTTTATTCATTTTTTGCTGCTCACAAACTGGCAAAGAAATTCGAAAGCTTTCCCCCCCCCCCCTTTCTACTCAGTTCTAAGCAAATTTTTCCAATGGACATTTTCCAGGTAGAAAAAGCTGAGAAGGATGCAAAAGGACATTGAGGTGAATACAAGTAATCTCACTTAGTGACTGCCTTGTTTATTAGTGACTATTTGAACTTATGACAGTGCTAAAAAACAACAACTTAGAAACCATTCCTCAAATTCACGACTTTCACAGCATCTCTGCTCTTATTTTCATTTGTTTGTTTAACTCATAACAAATTATTCCCAAAGAGAAAGAAGCTCAGTTCAACAATTGCATCCACTTGATTTTCATTTAATGATGCCTTCACTTAATGACCAAGTTTCCTATCACAATTGTGGTTGCTAAACAAGGGCTCCCTGTCACAGGAAGAATCCCATCTACTATTACACAGGAACACACAGTTAATTTGATGCCATTAAGGTACATTCAGCTCCGTGATGACATGAACAAATGTTCATTATCTCAACCTGTCCCAGTAAGTTTTTCAAAGACATTTCAGTTCCCCTTTGATCCCATCCATCCAATTTATTTAATGTCTTCTTCTCCAGTTTTCACATCACTGACAAATATTATTTTTCCTAATTCATCATCTGCTAACCTCACATGTCCAACTTCTGTGAGTTTCTGCCAGTCACTTCAAGGGCGCATTCAATCTTTGTTTGGTCTATGGTAATACAGTAGACACAAATCTTCAACCAAAATAATCTGATATCAAATTTTAAAGTCATGTGTAGTTAAGAAAATAAAATAGATAAACAAATTAGAAATAAAAATATTTAATACAGTATTAATTTTATCCATTGAATTGTTCATGATGTCAAAAATAGTTCATCTTAGAGTGATATGATAGAGAGTACATACATCTATGACACTATTTTAGCATATTTCCAGACAACTGAAATCAATTTTAACTCTCAATGGAAACATAATAATGAAACAGATATATGCTTGATAGGAAAAGTTATGAGGAGAACGTGGTTAAATTGCAGCTTCAAAAAAACATGGGTAAAACAGATTATCTGGCATTGGTCACATACTTTTAGATGTCCTCTGGCAGTAACAGGATGGACATTTTAGTGGGTTTCAATACCATTAATCATGGTGTATTTCTGGACCAGCTCTGGGAGTCGGGGGGTAGGTGATACAGTGTTGTGCTGGTTCTCCTCCTTACTCTGAGGCTAGTTCCAATCATCTATAATGATGGAGAGAAGTCCAGCCTGTGAAGTGCCACAAGGTTTAATTCTCTCTTGTCTTGTTTAAAATGAAGCCCCTGAGTGAGGTTATCTGATGGTTTGGAGTGAGTATGCTGTACTCATCAGAATGTTCAAAATACCCAGCTTTATATCTCCACCTCAAACTGCCTGATTGTGCCATGAATATTCTGTCCACTGATTGAGTATTCTGTCCCATTGGGGGCCTGAATGGGATGCAACAGGCTTTGGCTCAAGTCAAAGACTGAGTAGCTTTAGGTGTTTGGACCTTCTGGTGCCAGGAATTTTCCATCTTGAGTTCTGGATAGGCAGGCCTGTTTTGAACAGACCTAGTGCACAATCTCGGGATTCTCCTGGATTCTAGGCTCCAGCTCCAAGAGTTGTGATATCACAACTGACTGTAAATAGCAAAAAACTCAAATACTAATGTTATCTAGAAAACCAGCTTCAGTTCTCACTGTAATAAAATATATCAATAGAAGACACAAACTACCCTGAAGGAAGCTATTTTAAAATTTTGAAATATGACCTTATAACATCATTGTATAGAAATTAATAACTTGATATGAACATTAATTCTCCTTGAAGAGAATTTACAGATTAAAATATGGGTTACTGATATGGTTTCAAAGGACATTTCTTATGTCCTTGAAAGCTAGCTGGAATAAACAATTTAATAAGACTGGCAATATAGCAAGCAGATATATTTTATATTCCTAAGAGTTACTGATTATTTAGAACACTGCATTCAGTTTCTAAAAAGGTAGAAAAATCTTAATATCCTAGTACTTTTAATATCCTAGTACCTATTCAACAAAAGATGTGATTTAAAAAATGCCATCATTCTCTATTCAATCCAGATGTTCTTTTCTAGTGACAAAACTTTCACTATCCCAAACAATTGATGTGTATAATTTTCTTTCCTTAGGTTTCTCCTCCATAAATCTGTTTTACTGCACTGCAGTCCAGAAAATTTTGAGAGCATTGCTGTGTAGAAACAAAATTATATCATTTCCTTGACCAAAGATTCATCCTCAGGAAAGGTGGATCACCAAGACAAGGTAATCAATACAGGAAGTTCCACTTCTAAGAAGTGATAAGAAAGAATCAAAATCTACCACTCCTAACCCTAGGCTATGTAACTCAGACCTAGACATGAATGCTTAGGGGACTGGAGGCTGAAGCATATAAGGAACAGCTGCTGGAATTGGGTATGTCTAGTTTAATGAAGAGAAGGACGAGGGGGGACATGATAGCAGTGTTCCAATATCTCAGGGGCTGCCACAAAGAACAGGGAGTCAAGCTATTTTCCAAGGTGCCTGAAGGCAGGACAAGAAGCAACGGATGGAAACTAATCAAGGAGAGACGCAACCTAGAACTAAAGAGAAACTTCCTGACAGTTAGAACAATTAACGAGTGGAACAACCTGCCTCCAGAAGCGGTAAATGCTCCAACACTGGAGGTTTTTAAGAAGAGACTGGACAGCCATTTGTCCAAAATGGTATAGGGTTTCCTGCCTGAGCAGGGGGTTGGACTAGATGACCTTCAAGGTCCCTTCCAACTTTACTATTATTATTATAACTAGAACCATGTGACAGAGATTACTAGTGCTGGCAGTCACAGCCAGCTGTGCTTAGACAGAAGCAGAGAACTTCTTGTGTTTAAGCTCTTCTCAGAAAGCTTTTTTTTTAAGGTTTAATGTTTGACTCTAAATGCTATCTGGTTTCATGATTACTAGTAATCTAAAATGACCAAGGATCTAGCACTTTTGTCAAAAGGACAAAAGCAGAATTACAATTCCACCCCTTTCATTTATGCATGTTATATCAAGGTGCACATACAAAAGCTGTGGAGTTTGTATCACATAAATACTTTTGTACTTTACCTATCCTTGATCCCTCTCTGTGGATACTGGGAGGAAAGTGACCATTATTATTATCTTGGGCTCTACATTTTTGCCTTTAACTTAAAAAACCTACATGTGTGTATTTAAAAAAAAACATTAATATGATTGCCTGACTCTGACAATATCTCTGGTGGCATTCACAACCATTAAGCAAAAATACAAAAGAAAAATAATTCATAGTACAAAAGCAAACTAAGACAAGTAAACATCCATTGAGACTAAAATACTATATCTCACCAACTGGGAATTCTACTAATCCTGATCCAAGCATCTGAGGAAAGAGTCAGTTTTAATTGCCTTTACAAAGGCATAAAGACAACAATGTATTGGGAGAAGGAGTGAGAATCTTCCAAAGAGCAGGACACCTCCTGAGTCCCGCAAAGGATCATAGTTTCAGCATAGGAACACTAAGTACTGCCTCCCTATTGGATTGTGAAGTAAGAGTACATATCCTTGGGAGACCCAATGCTATGCCACACAGGCTTTTAAAGGTGATAACAAGAACTTTGATTTGCTCATGGTGTAGAAATATTATATGTGAATAGTGAGATACACACATGCCTTTGGACAAACTGAAGCTTCCAGATACAGTTCAAGGGCAGCTATAGGAAGGATTGGGTTCCCTTGACTAAGGCCATTGGTCAACACTCAGAAGATACAATAAGAGCTGAGAAACAGACAGGTTTCCCTACTCTTATCACTACAAGGTAAGTCCTAATCAAAACTTTTATCTGTGCACAGTTGAAGGTTGCTTTAGTTTTTCCCTAGTAATAATCTAGGTATTTATCCTATCAGGTTACCTTCTGAAGGTATTCTATAAACAAGGCAGGCACACAAGGATCTGTGCACAGTGAGAGACTGCATAGGCATGATCCAATCTAAAATGATTGTTGCCTCATTCCAAAGAGCAACCAAGACCTCAAGGACCACCCCAGTTGAATCCTGGATGGACCAATAAATACTATGGAGAGATACGGTGCTATGGTAAACTCTAGGGTCATCAGAAAGTGACAAGGAACTGAAGTAATATCCCCTATTCTAGATCATGTTGCACATAATTAGATTAGCCTGAGGCAGTTTTGATTTTGCCTCAGCTATTTCTACTATGACCAGAATTGAAATTGGAATGAAGGAACAACTTTCTAACAGTTCCAAATCTCTCTCTCTCTCTCTCTCTCTCTCTCTCTCTCTCTCTCTCTCTCTCTGTGTGTGTGTGTGTGTGTGTGTGTGTGTAAAATTGCATGAATGTCTATGGAAAAAGCACCTTTGGGTAAAATTGCATGTGCATTGCAAAGAATTGTAATCTACAATGTCACTGGAAGATGAAAACATTCTTGCATATGGATGGCCTTGAAGAAAAGATTAGCTTCTTCTTACTTTGAACTATGCTTTATTGCTGATAATTGTAATATCCACATTCCTCAAAACTGAAAACATTTGTACAGCTATTATGTTTTATTGCTAAAAATTTAAAAAAATAAAGTTCATTGCATTTAACAATCAGTTTCATAAAAATGTGTGGATATATGAAAAAGGCAAATGGAGTTGGATGGCGGGGAAAGTTTCACTGAGAACATCTGTTGCAAAAGAACATAAATATAAGTAATAACTTGATATCATCTTGTACACATAAATACTGCATGAAATAACTGCGTAAAATAAGAAATGACAATTAACATATTTATTCAGTTGTTTATTCTTATAGAAATATGTTTCCAATGTCACATTGTATTTTTTGAGGTATCATACCAAAAGAAATGAAAGAAAACCCCAGCTTGAAAAAATTACCTTCCACTCCTACCCCCCATTATATAGTATGTATTTAACAAAAGTAATCAAGGAGGATTTTGGTTTTTTTGCATTGAGACAAAGTTATTCTATTTCTCTGGCCATTTATTGTGTGAATAAGCCCTAAAGAAATAACAGTAAATATTATCCAAACAGTTTCTACCAATGGCGTCTCAATAAATTTAGGGTGAATAACAAGATAAAAGCAGCAATAACACATGATGGACTTCTTCTATTTAGGTTTGAAATGTCAAGGAGCTTTTTCTGGAAAAAAAATGGAAACATTGGAGGCTCCTAGTTATTTGTATCAGAGGGAAGGAAATGTCACCATTCTTTCACTTGCTGCTTTATCAGCTTGGTTTTATGACTATTACCTGCCATTAATGTTTCACATTCTCATCTGAGCATTCCATTTAATTTATTGTCCCTAGACTTTATCGGTTATTGGCTTTTCTTGAAACACTTTAATAATCAGTAGCCTGAATTCACTGAATTACTGTATAGTATTTATGTTCCCTATTCCAACAAGACATTTCTGTGGTATGCACTGTAAACACAGGGTTGCTAGCTATCTCCTTGAGCTTCCAATTCTTTTATTTTATTTTAGACATTAAAAGGCTCAGAAATTTTTATTACAAGTTTAAGGGAAGGATTAACTCAATATAAAAACAAGAAAAGGACTGGAAGATATCTTATTTCAAGCTCAAGATTCACAGTTTAATGTACTTGAAGTCACACATTGCCTATACCAAAACTGAGCCAGGCAAATGCAGCTTAACTACTTAACCAAGTATCAGGCTGGCATTCCTTTCAAACAAGGATAGAGCAAATAACAAATAACAATCTTAATAAAATGTGTATAAAGAGAAAATTAATCTAATGACCCTGTCTAGCTTGTTTTGCCCAATATATGAGAAGCATATATACTTTTGAAAAAGTCAACAGTGATTTGGATTGTATTACAAACTATGTAATGTAACTCTGAGGTAATTTGTTTAGTTTGGCTTCAGTTATTGTATGAGTCCAGCCACTGGATTTATCAGGAATGGTAAATCATGGCTTACTGTATTGTAAGAGCCCAATGGTTATGTGATTAAGACTATATGAAGCTTTAAATTGTGTCTAATCTTCAGAGTTCAAGCCATTGAGTCAAATCAGTTGGCTTCCACCACTTTGAAGAGATTACTTCAGCAAACTTGCTTAAGCAGAAGACCTGGGAGAGTGCTACTGTCTGTCTGTTTGCTTTCCCCTCTTCTAGAATTAATGTTTAAGCAGGTTTGTTTAGAGAGAAAGCAGGGGAAGAGATATTCAGCTCTATTCTATTGCCATTCTTCATCTGATTTGCTCTTTCTTATGTGAGTGGATGTGAGATAGTTTATTTACATAATAGTCTTGAAAAAACAATCCCAAATGATTGCTTACACAATAGTTTTAAGGCAATGTCTTTAAATGAGAAAATTGGAACTTCTTAAATCACAGGTGCCTGAAAGCTTAAATATTTTTAAGGATTATCAAATGGACTGTTGCTCATAATTAAGAAGACTCCAACATCATTCCTATCCCCCACTCAACTGCCCTTTTGACAATCTTCTTTGAATACATAAAACTCAAGGAAAAACATTCATTTGGATCTCTTGTTCCCTTATTGCTGCCCTAACAACAAGAGACATCTACCCTTTCTTACATAGTAGAAGGTTAAAAGTAGAAAACAAAGATCAATGAGAAGTTAAATTATCAAGCCATTTATTTCATGATAGTTTCATAGCTTTCTCCCCTCTTTTTTGTGTGTGTTTTGCAGCATATTATATCCAAATCTCTGTGAGATGCTCTCATTCATTGATTTAAAAAAAACAGCTTTAAGTGGAATTGTTTCTCATTCCTAGTGTAAATTCAGTGAATTAAATGGAAGTTGTAGAGGTCATTAGGGACATTGCAAAAGCTGAAGTAAGATGCTCCTTTTTAAAGCACATTTTAAGGAACAGAAAAAGCCATCTTGTAGACAGTGTTACTAACACCAATATTTATAACATTACTCTTATCAAGAGATAGGAGTAAAAAGAACAATGATTTCAACCACTTCTCTAATATGAAACAGATTCATTAAACTGAAGAAGGAAAGTTTTTGGGAAATGGTCTTTTTCCAGTGTTGTTTTTCTGAACCACACTGGCAGTGCTATGATTAGATATACATCCACATTATTAACTCTTATGTCTGCTTGTGAATAGAAACATCATTTAGTTTTAGTTTGTTCTACGTGGAAGGCAACCTTTTTTTAAAAAAAACAACCACCTCTAATATTTTAGGAGTAAAAACTACTTCCTAGAAGTGTATATGGAGCTTTTGTATTTTTAACAATCCTGAAGGAAAATGCTAGGGCTTCTTTCTCTTACCTTCTCAGTCATTTCACTTAGTTACAATATTTAAGGACCAGCTATAGAAAATTATTGGGATAAGGAGAGGAATAGTGAAAAGTAGAGGTTGGTGTAAAGGTGGATATGTTTTGTTTTATCAAAAGTTTTCTATAGCCTCTTTAGCATTAAAACACTTCAACATTTTGGGGTCTTTCAGAAAGAAAGTGGCGATGTTTCACAAAGATTTGTCCTTGTCATTTTGACAAATGGTGCCTACTTGATCAGTATAGCTATTTTATAGCAAAGATGATAAAGAAAAAAAATGGAAAAAATGATAAGGAAATCTAACAAGTGAAAGAAGTCACACATATACAGAAACACACACAAACACATGCAAACACATGCACACGCACACAAATACAAACATGTAGTATTTATAGAAAATTATGAAACAATAGCATTTGTTATATTTTTTTTCACATCGCTGACTCCTCTTCCCTTCACACAGATGCTTATAAAATACAAGTATCTTCCTTATCCTAACTGCTGCACAGTAAACCATAAATATGATGATAACAAAGATATCTCCAGTACTTAGATATCATATTTACAAGTAGATGGAGGAAATAAAGAATTGGAGAATGTCAGGAATTGAAATAGGGCTATGAATCTGAAGGTTTGTTCTTTAAGACATATTCAAGCCTTCTAGGCTAATGTTCATAAGACTTAGATTTTAAACAGTTTATGTAAGAATCATTCAACTACTTGAAGAATTAAATATTACACCTAGGCTTTTGGAAAAAGTGCTTCATAGTGATGTGATTTTGCTTTGAGGATTACTGCTAAATCATTAGTTTATATTGTTTTGATGATTTTAACTTTTGAATGCTGCCCAGAATCACTGCTGTGAGAT
>NW_015389604.1:11945-56243 GCF_001527695.2 Protobothrops mucrosquamatus
TCTCTGTGGGAGCGTATCGGCCGGTGGGAAGCAATCTGTGGCAGAAGGCGGTCTCGGATATAACCAGGTCCAATGCCATGGCGCGCTTTAAAGATGATAATCAACACCTTGAAGCGCACTCGGAAGGCCACAGGCAGCCAGTGCAGCTCGCGCAATAGCGGCGTTACGTGGGAGCAACGAGTCGCTCCCATCACCGCTCACGCGGCCGCATTCTGGACTAACTGGAGCCTCCGAGTGCTCCTCAAGGGAAGCCCCATGTAGAGAGCATTACAGTAGTCCAGGCGGGAGGTGACAAGAGCGTGGGTGATTGTGCGCAAGGCATCCCGGTCCAGAAAAGGCCGCAACTGGTGCACCAGGCGCACCCGGTAAAACGCCCCCCTGGCCACAGCCGCCAACTGGTCTTCCAGTGTCAGCCGTGGATCCAGGAGGACCCCCAAGTTGCGCACCGTCTCCGAGGGGGCCAAAGTTTCACCCCCTATAGTCAGCGATGGAGTCAGCTGACCATACCTGGCAGCCAGGTAGCGTGGACAAGACTCTGCCCTCATGCCCCGTTGTGCACAGATGATGCTGTATGGTGCGGGCAGAGGGCATGGCCGCCATGGCGCTGCTGGGCTGCCTGGGCAATCTGAGGCAGGCCCTGGAGGCGGTGAGTGATCCTGCGGGCAGGCAGGGCAGGGGATGGGGTGGGGGCAGAGTGGGGGCAGGGCAGGGGGTGGAGAGGGGGTTGGGCCAGTTTTGGGGACTTGGTGTCTAAAAAGTTTGCCATCACTGAGCTAGGTTATATTTATTTAAATATATGTTCAGTATCTAAAAAATACTGTTGCTGCAAAGTTATTGGTATGTTCTACTGACCTTTGCAGAAAACTGAAATGTACAGAATATATAAAAAATATTCTGTTTCCTTAGCTTTTCATATTTTCCTTACCTTACTCTGGTAACATTTTTGTCTAGTTGCAGTTTCCAGATTCTTGTATGCCAGACATACCACTGCAATCTAATCTGGAGTAAGTCAGATATAAAGGACTGTTTTTCTATAGCTATATCATGTTTGATGATGAAAAAAGGCATCCCATACCATTATTAATGATAATCTTCATATGCACTCCAAGACGATGGATCTGATTTTTTTTTTTAAAAAAAAGATATGTAACCCAAGCCTGTATCCTTACAGAATTGGATAGCTCTCTCTTACCTGCACAATTGCTAAAATACACTATTTTGAAAGATGTTAACAACTCACATAAATAGAAGAGAATAGAATATTCTTTATTGGCCAAGTGCAATTGGACACACAAAACATTTATCTCCGGTACATACTGTAAGCTCTCAGTATATATATCAACAACAAAGTGGTAAGTCATACATCATAAATCATAAGATACAAGCAACAAGTAATAAATCATAAGATACCAATATGAGAAGGTAATAAGTAAGATGATAAGAAGATGAGAAGGATAATAGTAATACATGGGAAAATATTTTTAGGCATAAGATACTGCTGTGGGAATTACGTGTTAAATGTACGAATCATTGGAAAATATGGACTATGGAGAAAAGAAGGGCTTTTCATTCTGCAGGAAAATATGTATTTCCTACCCTGGAACCTGCTAAAAGTCTATTAGCTCACAAGGTTATAATTCTGGGGGGAAAAATACCAGATTGTACAAAGAGCAAGAAGATTTTCCCATATTTTAATTTGAGTCTGAGAATAATTCTGAAGCTTTAACAGTTCACAGTTTGGGAGAAGCTTTTGAAACACCCCAAAGTTCCTATCTGAGCTTGGCATAACAATTTAGCCAGCATTTCTACCTATAATAGATGTCAACGCTGCTAACATTGGATGTTCCCGCGCTGACAACTGACGAAAATGCAGCCATTTCCTCTTTCTCTTTAACATGCTTTTTCTGGTATTTAGAAATTAGGTGCAGTAAGGGGGGTTGGGATGAAAGCTCAAGCTCAGCTAGCCATAATAATAACTCTGCTTTGTGGGAACCCAAGGACAAGCTGATAATGTTTTGGCGGCTGAGGAGCTGGGGAGGAAGCCCGTGTTTTAGGCTAGTTGAAGAACGTGATTTATGACAGCTTATTGGGGGTGGGAATTGCACTTTGTTACTTTGTATCTGGAGAAGGGAATTTAGTTTTTGGGTTCAACTATGTAGTGCCGATACTTTGTCTCCTGAATAAAATGTTCTTTAAAGAAAAATTTTGCCTTGAAGTTCTTTTGATGGGTTTCATCTATCGGAACTATGACATTAATAGAATTGGTCTTTTACTAATTAAGGATTAAAGGAGTATTTATTTGTTTCCTACCCTTATTATTTTTATAAAGAAATATGACAAATATGTCTAATACTGTTGGAAGAGAACATTTATATCTCAAGGTTGAACTGTGGGGTCCTTGGTGCTCTCTGAGTTTGTTTGTTTGTTTGTTTGTTTGTTTGTTTGTTCTTGCAGACATTTCATTATCAAACTAGGTAACATCATCATTGCTAGAAGGGCATGAAATTAGCACACATTTTATATACTAGTGGTTTCACCTGTCAATGGCCTTGGTGGTTCTTTGATTAGGCTGTTCTTTGTTTACTGTTAGCTTGTTTGTCTGATTTGGTAGTTCCTTGATTGGGATACCCAATATGGCATAAGTTCTGATAACTATCTTGAATAATATTAGATAATAATAGAAACAGTTATGAAAAACTAAATAACACTACCCTGATTATTCTTTTAATTCCATGGCTGAATACTTTATATAGGTGGACAGGACTGATTCTCCAGAAAGTTGATTAAGAAAACTACTATCTGGCATGAGTTATTTGTAGCAATTATCTGCTCTATGCTATAGTATTATATTGTCCTTTTGTGATGATTGGTATAAAAAATTTTTCCTGAATTTATCCATTGCATCCCATGGCCTTAACTGTACAGGATATCAAAGAATTTGATTTTCTTTCCCAGTCTCCTTAATGTTTATGTCAGCTTTCTCCTGGCTAGTACTACAAGAGGGTTACAGGATTTTGCTGTGAAAGGCTAACATGTGAATTTAGATTCCTTTCTTAAGTCAACATGCCTTCTTTTGCTTTATTTCCTAAAGGTAAATAATATGATCAATTAAAAAAATAATCATGTGGAGGTTTTTTTTTGCAACAATGGAACATTTACCCTTAAAATAAGAATGAGTTTGGTCTTTGATTTGGGGGTCAGAGATAGACTTCTGTAGCTCTATTTATGTCTATCTTTCCATTGGAAAAGATTCCTACTGAAAAAAGAAGTATAAAGATATATGAATGTTTCAGTTTATGACAGAAGACAACCAACTTCTGAATTCAGCACATTAAGCTTACAAGGAATAACAAGGAGCAAATGTTGAGGCAAACACATGGAAGAATGCCTTTTTCCAGAGAGAGACAAGTCGCAAGTCAGGCTGCGTCTTCGAAGCTTTGGAGTATGGCAAATGAACTTTACCCAAAAGAACAAGAATAGCTGTATTTGATTCCATATATAATACAGTAATATTTAGACGCTTCTACAGATTGAAAGAACTTTGCTGCAGCTACAAGGGGGAAACCATGTTGCTCATTTTTACTTCCTACTGAGAGGCTGCCATGACAAATAACTGCAGGAAATGTTTTACTATCCTGATGTGTGTATCAAAGATGTGGCAAAAATCTATTCAGGAAACATCATGGACATAGACTATTATCCTATCCTGCTGATTCATATAGACACAAACAATATTGCTAGACACTGCTTTAAATTTATTACAACTTCACTATGAAGCTCTGGATGGGAAGATGGATAACAGATGGTGTTTTCACCATACTTGCTATTTAAAGCCTAGGAAGAAGTATAGGAATATTGTAAGTGAATGATTAGCAATGCAGACAGATATCGAGAGAAAAAGTTTTGATTTTGTGACGAAGGTCTTCAGGAAAGAAATGAGTTTTATTTTATAAACACTGGGGAAGTACACTTGGCAGGTTTTTCAAAAACCTGATAAAGAAGTACAGGTTAAACCATTTTAGGGAAGGCATGAGAGATGCATAATACTAAGTAGCAGAAACAGCAGGAAAGAAACTGAGATAGGGCACTATATGGGGGAGAGCCAAACTTGTTATCTATATAAATAAAAATGTAAATGTTCGTTTGTTCAAAATCTTAAATCTCCGAAAGTTCTTCACTGATTGCTTTGAAATTTTGACACAACGTTGCATTCGAATACGTGCATGTTTCTATATACCTAAATTATATAGATGTCACATCTGTGACAGGTAAAAACATGCTTTTTTGAAAAACAGCGCCATCTGTTGGACATAAAAGCAACACACGCTTTTACCAGACTGAGCCACATCAACACGTGGCTGGGTACAGCTAGTTTTAAAATAAGATAACAAATCTAACATTAAGGCATTATTGAAAAATAATGGGATAAAACTCATGACTGGAACAAGGTACTAAAGGATGTATGTATGTATGTATGTATGTATGCATGCATGCATGTGTGTATGTATGTATGTACATGTATACACAGACACACAATTAAAACTCTTGTTTCTGTAATCTTTAGATGAAACAGTGCATCACAGGGCAACAATTTGTGAAACAAAGCACTTCAAATGGGCTAACTTACAGATGTATCCAAAATGTTGGACCCATGACTCCCATGTAATTGAAATTTGGCCAATTTGTGATCAGTTCAGTGTTGCCACACTGCCACCCAAAGATTCAGTAGATTGGTTCTACCTAGTCCTGCAGAGGCTGGGTAGATTGGCCCCACCAGTGGCTGCCAGAGGTCAGCCAGCTGCAAGCAAGCTGGCCAGATGATGGAAGTTGCTCTGGAGTGTGTAGAGGGCCCGTTTGATCTAGTGCTAAAGGCACCAGGCTAAAAACTAAGAGACAGCAAGTTCAACGCTTAGACATGAAAAGCTGACCAGGACACTTTAAGCCAATCACTCTGTCTCAGATGACAACATCAGGCTTGGACAACAGTTGGTTTAAAAATAAAAGGTGGACCCTGCACATGCAGGAAAAACACTAGAAAGAAAAATAAAGGGAATGTGTACAGTGCATGAATCTAATTATGGAGTATCAACCGAGAATCCTTTAATAAAAATATAAGATAGAAGAAGCAGTACTATAAGCATTATAATATTCTACAATAGCATATTGTAGAATCTACTACACAGATTCTGTAGTAGATTCATAATTTACTAAACAGGAAATTGGATGATTGGAACTAAGAAAATATTACCTAAACCAGGGCTTTTCAACCGGTGGTACACGGCCAATGTTACATTGGCATGTAGCAGGTGGTATGCAGTCCTGCCCAGCCCCGCCAAGGGTAGCAGGGGAGGGAACAAGCCAAAGTGGCACAGCACAGGACTTGCCATGAGAGAGTCCTGAGGAGCTGCAAGATTGGCACTTCTGGCTCACTCAGAAGAGAAAGGAAGAGGAAGGGGGCGGAGATAGGAAGGGATATAAAAGGAGGCAGTTTGGGCAGGACAGGGAGAGAAGAAAAGACTCCAGAGAAAGAGGCAGAAGAGAAAAGGCTTTTCTCACAGAAGCAGTGAGAGAGAGAGAGAGAGAGAGAGAGAGAGAGAGAGAAGGAAAGGATTTTGGAGGAACGTGTGCATGAGAATGGGAAGGATTTGGAGGAACATTTGTGTGTGAGAATGGGGGAGGATATTGCAGGAACGTGTGTGAGAGAATGGGGAGGAAAGTGGAGGAACATGTGTGTGAATGGGGAGGATTTTGAAGGAACGCTATGTGAGAATGGGAAGCGCCGGGTGAGCCGCGCTTTGCAGGATGAAGTGGGAGGACCTATGCCAGCAGGCCTGTCAGGATCAGGAAGGCTCCGAAGGAGGTAGCTGTGGGGGGGGGAGCAGGAGGCTTTCCAGCAGGTGCCGCCAGGCTTGCAAAGGCAGCGCTGCCCCTCTGCTTTCCAACCCCGAAATTCCAGAGTAAAGTTGGGCAGCCTTTGAGTGCTGCTGACAAGCTGAAAATCTGCTGTAATCTCAGCAGCTGTCCCCTTCCTTGGCTGGGTGAGGTTGGAGTGCTTGGCCTTTAGTTGGGGCTGCCAGTATGGTGGGCAGGAGCACTGGGTGAGCGCCGCTTTGCAGGACAAAGTGGACAGAGGTACTTGCAAGTCCCACCCCAGCTATGGCGAGAAGCTGCAACTGCGTCTGTGCCCAGGGGGTGAAGAGAAGGAACCGGAGGGATGCAGAGGCTGGGCTGCCTTCTGGCCCGCTGGATTCAGGTTTTTCCTTTCATTGGGGGCTTATGGCCTGATTCTCGCTGAAATGCAAATCCCTCTCTAAGCAGGGATTGGGAAGCTGAAGGCCTCTATCTTCTGGGCTGCTGCTAGGGAGGAGAATCAAAATAGGGCAAAACAAGCATAGTCCACCATGGTTTATTGATTGCAAAGTTTTCCTTGGGTTTTCCTATCCCTTCCCTGGGCTATTAAAATCACATTGACAAGATCTGTACTGAACATCTGGCTGCAAACTACTCAGCCAGATTTTATCCCAGCTCCTTGTGCAATCCCAGGGCACATTCTGGAGGTAAGAGAATGTAGTAACAGGAGAGAGCTTCAAAATTGATTAGTTATTTATTCTTCTCTTTAGCAGCAATAACTATGTTTTTTGATGACTTTGCTAGCAACCTGCAGGCTGTGAACTTTCCTTTCCCCCTTGGGGAAAGAATTCAGAAGTGCTAGATTTATTTTTCCTGCTAATTACAGTATACCTTATTGGTTTTTTAAGGATCTTATGAGAAAAAGATGTGCCTGAAAATTAAAAGATGTATTGATTGAATTGTGAGACAGGAAAGGGAAGTACATGGACTTATGCACTTCCAGTTGCTGACAGATGTGCCACTAATATTCTGACTTGACACCTGCATGCTCTCAGGGCCCAAAGATTATCTTCATTCTCCATTAGGCGGTATTGTGGATTAACTAAATTTTTCTGGGTTCTGATTTTAAGGTGAGTATCCTGAGCTATGCAGGCCTTTGATCTTTTTCTTAAATACATAATAATAAAATAATGAGAACTAAAGGGAAGGCAGATTAGAAAGAATGAGACCTTTTGGGGTCTTCAATTACCTTCCTGTTAAGAGTTCCTTAATAAGGTTTGCTCTTCCTTCCTAATATCAATAAAGGTGTTTTTTCCAGAAAATATGTGAAGAACTGTAATTAGTGATTTAACTATGTTTTCTTTTTGGCTGTGTTTTAGTTTATATATAATGTATGTTAAATTGAGGAGGGTTTGGAGAGGTAGAAATGGCCAATATGGAGGTTGCACCTTGCCCTCCAGATCTCTGTCTCCCCTGCAGATCTCTGGAGAGAAGGAGGGGGTGGCAGGAGAACTGTGTGAGGGAAGTCTGCCCCAACAAGCCAGCATCCTTACCATTTATGATTGGAAATGGGAATTCCCTTTTGAGAAGGCCAGCCTCCCTTGTGCAGAACCCAGGAGTGCTGCTCCCCTGTCACCTCCTCTTGCTCTCCAGAGATCTGTCAAGACAGAAGTTGGGACTCAGAGGAAACTGCTTCCTGCAAACGTCCTCCACCTCCTGCTTTGCTGGTAGGGGGCACCAGACAGGGAAACACCAACGATGTCTGGGATTGGGAAAAGAACATCTCTTTAGCATGCTACACACACACACACATACAAAAAACATTTCAAGCTTGGAGACTTATATCCACATCTGAGCTAGCAAATTGCCAATCATGCCTGGGCTTGGGGAGAAGGCCCTCTCCTTCCTCTGTGGATAAAAGTCCCCAAACCTGGAATGTGGTGTGTGTGTGTGCGCGTGCGTGCGTGCGCGTGCGCACATGCGTGCACCTGCGTATGTGCTTGGCTGCTAGCTGTTTGGGGAGGCGAGGAGTTTATGGGGCACCGAGTTGTCCCCACATCAAGTTAGCCAGTGCGACTTGTTCCGTTCCAATCCAGCTGTCTTGAGTCAGCTGTGTCCAGTGAGTGGCATCAAGCAGGCCATGCCCGCCTGGTAGGTGACTGGTGGCCCTCGAATATTGCCATATCCTGAAAGTGGTACAATCTCTGAAAAGGTTTGAAAAGCCCTGATCTAAACTATATATCTGGTTAGGTTATTTTTGAAAGACCATTAGATAATTTATTTCTCAAATTTTCAAAGAGGAAAGATCCACATTAAACTTCAATAATGCAGGACAATTTTCATTTAATAATAGCAGTAAAAAGAATAAGGTTTCTGATAAATTTGGTATTTCTTGGCTCCATGGCGGCTGTGAATAATTCCTGTTTTTAATCTGATTTTGCTTTTGTATCTCTCAGTGATAACATGGAAAGAGATCTCCTGCTTTGGAGTAGGTTGGAGTAGATAGTTTTCAAATTTTCCTGCCAGCAGTATGGCTGTATCTGTATTTGTACTTACCCTGTAGAAAATAAGGCAGTCATGCCGTGTTCAGCTGTTTGTTCACTAAGGATTTTCAAATCATGACAGCTGACTAACCAAGGATATAGAAGCAACTCTTGGCAAATCTGCCAAGCTTCTTCTAGAGTGGATTTATATTATCCCAAATGGCATTAACTTCTTTTCAAAAGAATGCTCCTTGCACTAGTAAATGCTTTGGCATAGATTTATTTGTAACTCATATTCCTAAATTTGTGTGCTGTTCTGGTTGATCTATCATATGTTATTAAATCCATTTCAACTTTCTGTATGGATAAGCAGCTAATCTCCCATTGGCACAAGCAATCTATGCCAGGTAGAAAACAGAGGGGAGATAAATGTTGGCAGACTGAGCTATACAGATTATGAAACATGTGATTTTGGGTTAATTTGAGTTCAAGCAGCTTCATCAGTTGCTATGACCCTTGTCCTATAATAATATCCTAAAAGAAATATTATTAAAACAATGAGATTTTTAAAAGATTTACCAATAATACCAATTCAGATGTTCATATCCTTGGAAAGCAGGAAAAGATGCTAATCTATAACTTCTGAAACAGCAAATCATTGGAGATATTGTATTAAGAGTTCCATAAAGAGTTTGTCCAGACTGATTAAGCAGTGTAATCTATAGGGAAGTATAAATCTGGCATAGCACTGCATATAATTTTAGACAAAAAGTGATGCAGACTTACAGATACTGCATCTTTTTTATCATACATGTCAAAATGATGAAAAGGGGGGGACTTAGAATGCTACAGTAGTACAATGTAGTAGTTAAGATGCTGGACTAAAGGCAGGGAAAGTTTAATCCTCCCTTACATACAGGTCAGTTGGGTAACCTTGGGCCAATCCCTCTCTTTCAACCCTAGAAAGCAGACAATGACAAACCATTTCTATAATCTTGCCAAGAAAGCTATAGAGACTTGTCCAGGCAGTTCCCAGGAATGAACATTGACTTCAAACCCTACCCCCGCCACCCCAAAAATTATCACAGATGTAGGACTTTTCCCTTTCTGACAAATTCTAAAGCAGGCATGTCAAACTCATGATGTCACGTGACGTTGCGCGACATATCACGACTTTTTCCCCATTGCCGGCAATGGAGTAGGCGCAGTTTCAGCATGGCACATCTGGCCCACGGGCTGGCAGTTTGACATGCCTGTTCTAAAGTATGTTTCGATGGCAAAATCTGTAAAGCTTTGGGAACCTGTAATCCTGGGCCTGATGTTTTACACCCCTTCATTACATGCAGGAATTTAAAATACTTGCTTTCTGTTGCCACTCAGTATAAGGGCTAGGTGTCCATGATCTGATGTAAAATAAGTGTGGAATTTTTTTTCAGCTTTTCCTAATATCCAGTTACAAGAATAATCCTGTTAAAATGCATATTGTCAAACACCTGGTCTTTTTTGATGAACAAACTAATTAATTCTATGCACCAAACAGAAAAGAATACAAAATAGGCCATTTGAAAGTGACAGGGAGTGTCCTATTAAACACCATTTCAATTTCCCAAGAAAGTTAGAGGTGGAGGTGGGGAAAAGCTTTCTATTATGTTTATTATGTCTACTGCTTAGTTTGATTTACCAAATATTTGAGAGTGAACATTTTTAGCTTTGACCTTGTGCCACTCTAAAGGCCTCTCCTGGTCTTCCATAAAGGGGTCAAAACTTCGCTCTGTGGCCTTGCATGGGGAGCACTGAGGACCCTGCAACCATGAGAGCCTGCCGCTCCCCCATGTATGTTAAATGGCTATCTTGGAATTTTTTATGTTTCTGAAATTTTATAATTTAATTTTTTAACCTTAAATTAATTTTAATATTTAATGTTAATTTTATATGTTGTTTTATATATTGATTATATTGCACATCTCCCAGAGACTCTCCCAGAGATGTGCAGTTTAGAAACGTGAAATTAAATATATCTATATCTATATGTGTGTGTTTGTGTGTTTTTGTTTATGTGTGTATATATATGTATATGTATATGTATATGTGTGTATATATATATATAATTTGTAAGTATGTATGCATATGTATATGTATATGATATATGTGTATACACATTCACACACACGTTTTACAAAGAATTTTCTCTGACAACTGTACATTTCTCTTTGAACTTGCCTGCTGCAGCCTCTGAAGTGCAACCACTTAAAACTGCTTGACAGGCCTGCAGTGGCTGTCTGGCTTGGCTTACATAATATAGCTGAGCCAAACATCCACTGGCTGACTGCTATATTCTATCTATAAGTAAATATCTACAATATATAAAAATAAAATTAATTTGTTGTCAGTCCCATTGGTCACATTGGGACCAAGTGCTCAACACTGAGAAACTCTCTCAGCCAATTTTGGAAATGGATATTTAAATCAAATATCCAGTCTGCTCAACTGAAAAACATCCAAATGCAGTTTTCAAGCATTTAATTTGTTTCTGAAAACAATTGCATGCAACATGTGTTAATTGTAGTGCTGGACATTTTTTTTCCTATTTAATTCCCTTATAAACTTTGAATAATTTTTACAAGCACATGTTCATTCATCCTGTTTTCAATTTTTTTTAAAAAAAAACCCCAGTTTATATTTTCTGTTAAAATTTCTCCTTAAGTATTCTTTTTGTAAGGACGCTACCATATATGATTACTGTTATGCATAATATTACATAATATACATGTTTTAATGCAGATGTTCACAATCTGTATTTTTGAATTTATTTTGATCAGAGAATTGCATCTCAAAACTTTGGAGAAATGCCAGAAATGAAAAGACAATTGCTACTCTGGGAAGTGAAAACTAGGTCATTTGTATGAAAATGTAAATATGTATTTGTTTATTTATTAAATTTCTATGCTGCCCATCTCCCCTACAAGGTAAGTCTGGGAGGCTTACAAATTATAGAAGTGAAAAATAATTAAAATGTTTAAACAAACAAACATTAAAATGTATTAAAAACTGTGCTAAAACCATGCTTCAAGAGCCAAGAGACGGATGGGGTGGGGATGAGATCATGCCCAGATCAGCCACCTCCAACATTGAGCACCCTCCTCAGGGCCCCAGGCCAACCAATAACATCAGGTTTTGATACCTTCTGGAAAGCCAAAAGAGAGGTGGCAGTTCTTACCTCCAGTGGTAGAATGTTCCACAGGGTTGGAACCACAGCAAGAAAGTTTTTTTCCTTAGTCCTATTTGTTTCAATAGCTTAGCAGACAAGATCCGTAGCGGGCCTCTTTCTCTGGCATCTGTTCCTTCATCTGAGTCAGATTAGACAATCTAGCTAAAATGTAACATTTCCTTTTCCATTCTGATGTGTGATTAACATATTTTTATCGTACATTTAGAAGTGGAAAGTAATGCTTTTCTCTACTTAGTGCTCAACACAGTAACTCAAATTAAGATTCTGGACAGATGGATTCCTAGAGCCACTCTTTTTATTGTTTTGAATGTGATGATTCTGGTTTCTTGCTTACTTTTCTTCTTAAACAATTTAATGCAACAGAAAGCACTATAGTGAATAAACCAACTAAAGCCTTCCAAAACATTTTAAGTAAACCAAAAGATCCAGTAACCCTGGAGGTGGGTGGGGTGGGACAGGAGTCATCTACAACACACAGTGTAAGAAGTGAACAATTACTATGTAGGACAGGCAGGCAGAAGACTAGCAGAGCTCACACATGAACACCAACTAACTGTCAGAAGTTATGATGACATGGACAGACTTAACAATAATTTCAACTAGGAAAGTATCCTAATCAGCCTAACTCCCAGAGAATTTCTGAAAGCCTGGCATTCAGACAACTCAGCCATCAACAGTACATAAACAACATTTAAATACCATTCAAAACAGACAATCTGTAAGCTAAACCAAAAAGACCAAAACACCTCCTTTCCAGCAATCAACATTCAGATAAATAGAGATTAACACCAATCAAGTAGAAAACAATACCCCAATCATTTGTAGACAACACAGTTCTACAAATATTCCCTTCTATTGGTAGCTAACATCCATTTAGGCACAGATTAAACATTAGTTTAATGATATTTACTGTTTTATAAAGAAGAAATTCAATGTATACAAATTTACTATGTTGGCCATGGTTCTACAGCTGATAGACTGTTGAATGTCCTTGCCATTTTTAATGATATCTGTTTCACAGATAGGGCAATTATGCTTCTGAACTGAAGGTGAGTCACTGTTCTACTCTTTCCTAGATGCAAGGCATCTGAATTACCCAATATTAATTGTCTAGTGTCAGAGCTTGGATAATTTAGAATGACAGGAGTAGAAAGAGTCAAACATCAGTCCTGTGTCTATTAGGCAATATAGTCTTCCAGAAAATGATTTGGTAAAATAATTGGTTGACAAAGATTGTAAGATGGAAAAGAGTAAGCCGGAAGAAGAGAATTTAGTAGAAACTTTTGCAGGAAGAGGGAGCAGAAGAAAAAGTCAAGTGGGGGAAGGGAAGAGAAGGCTAAGGTTTCATAAAGAAGAAGGCCACCAGCAATTGGTGGTGGATGATAACCCAATTCTGACAGCTGCTAAATCTGATGCATGTCATTTTTATATCAGGGCAGAACACAAACCAATGATCTATGTATATTTTCTGAATTAGGTCATCAGTTCTATATACAACAGCAAGCTGTACATAATTAATAATTTGTGTAGCAAAAGTAAAAAGAGCTGATAAGATGCATAATGTCAGTTTTCATATTTCTTTCAAAGCAGATCTCAAGATCCAAAGAACAATCTCACAAAATCTGTAAATCAAGATATGTACTTTATTTCCTCCCATCAAGCTTTACAATTTCCAAAAGAAAAATAGAAGGTCTGAGCAAAAAAAAAAAAGACACATGCTAAAGTTCTTATCTACAGTATGTTTGTTGATGAAGACAGTAGGAAACAGTGTATTGACTAACCACAGTTTTGCAGAGATGATGGGAAAGTAATTTTACATTTTAAAAAAACAAACAAACCCAAATTTTCATTTTTGGACCTGGGGAATCTAAAGTATCTTAAAAGAAAAAAAAAATCTTGTTTCCTGAATTGAAAGTACAGGAAAATGGAAGGAAGTATCCGTCCTGACTGATGCTGATACTGGAGGCTGGGGGAGGGGGGAGATGGGGGACTAAAGTAGTGATAATTTGTTTTTCTGTGAAGACTTGGTTATAATTAGAAAATATATTTGCATAAAAATCCTCCTGAGTTTGGGCTGGAATAGGAATATCAAATTGAAATTACATTCCCTCAATAAATCTGATTCCGGAAGAAAATTGAATTTGTTCACTGAAACTTCCAGATCTGATCATATTTTTATACGAGGCTTTTTAAAGGCTATCAGTTTCTTGTAGTCATGCCTAATTTTTAGCATTTTTATATTTTGTGGGGGTGGGGTGAGGTGTCCCAAGGCCTGACACATTGCTGCCCTCAAAAACTTTCCATTACATATATAATCACAATCAAATCAAATCTGAACTTATTTGCTGTTTCTAGTATGAAATTTGTCTATTAAAAGTTTTCTCAGCAAATGACAGAGATTAGAATGGTTTTATGATCTTATGAAACCTTGGGTAAAGTAGGAAATTGAGATTCTTCAAGTCTGGGCCTGTTCTGGATTCAGAGATAGATAATGCCTTGTTATCAGACTTGGCCCAATTAAGCTTTCTGTTCTGCCTCACTTTGATATTAGTTACTATCCTATCATCATAACCAAGTATCAGATCTGCCTTGGAAATGGACTGTGATTGCTTCATATTGCTATCCTTTCTCACATGGGCTTGGTAGTGAAAGAATAAGTTATTATGAATGATAATGAATATTATAAATGATAACAAAGAGCCTTGCTGAAGTGATCAGCAGCAGGAGGGCAGTGCAAATTTGAATGCTGGTATTAACAGTGTCTTAAGATTCAGTTTGTCTCCTTCACTGAATTGTCTCTATGTACAATCTTCTCTGCTGCAAATCTCCAAGGGTTTTACATGGTAATTACTTCTATGGCACCTGCCACTAACGCAATATCTACTCAGAGGATGGGTAACATCCAAAGCATTGATAGGTTCAGAATTCATGCATATCTTAGGAGGATATTGCTAGAATTTTAATAATGGAATAAACTTCCCCAATGGTTCTGTCAACCTGGAATGGAGCCCCAACATGTGAGAAACTTTTCTAGCAATTCCCTTTGCTGTCGTTTCAGCAGATCAAAAGTCTCCTACCTTCTCCTATAATCAGTTTTATGGTCAAATATTACCACAGTGAAATAAATTGCAATGGAGAAAGTCAGGCTGCAGCCAGGAAGTTTATTTCACCAAGATCAAAAGCTTTTCCTACTTGAGCTGAAATATGAGTCAGTCTAATATTGCCTCAGGTCCTAATCCTTTTAAGTTTTCTTGCTGTAAAGAAGGATAAAAAGGATGATTTTTTTAAAGGGTAGACAGGATATAACCCCAAATGAATCAGATAGGAAATATAGGAAGGATAAATATAGGCTGAATTTAGAAACAGATTCTAGTGTGCAATCACACAGTGATTAATGAAGAAAACCATTCATTAAAAGATGTGGGAATGTACATAGTATACATAATAAGTAACAGAACTCAGTGACTGGTTGGTTAATTTTCTTTTCTCAGGGCATGATCAAAGGATAGTCAGAGAATAAGGTATTTGTTTATTTAACCATCAAAAGAATTGTCCAACATAACTAATGCAAATATTCTTCTCCTAAATCTATCACTGTCTTGTTACAAATATTACAATCAGCCATGCAAATGATAAGGCTAAGGGGATGAATAATTTAAGTTTAGAATGAATCTCAGTACCCTTTTAATATCATCTTATTCAATACTTGGTTAGAGTCAATTTATTTTATTTATTTGCACCTTCATGATCACTCCTGGAAACTGCCTGAACAAGTCCCTGCAGTTTTCTTGGTAAGGTTTCGGAAGTGGTTTGCTCTTGTCTGCTTCCTAGGGCTGAGAGAGAGGGACTGGTCCAAGGTCACCCAGCTATCTTGATGCTTAAGGCCAGACTGGAACTCACAATCTCCCAGTCTCTGGCCTGGTGTCTTAACCAAACTGACTTTTTTAGTTACGGTCAAACCCTGAGTCATATTGGAAGTTCAATTTATGAAAGAGAGAACCAAATCAATTAACAATAAAAATCAGGTTTTGCTTCACTGAAACATTTTAGAATTATAAAACAACACAAGTAAATCCTTATCTTTTCTATGAACATTCCCTTGTCAAATATAAATGAATTTTAAAAATGAAGGTCAGCTGAATTACATTAATTTCCAATTATAATTATTTTCAGATTTTAGGGATCAAACTTAGGTTTGGTTGTATTGATTAGTAATTGATTAAATACATATTTTCTATTTCCCCCCAAAT
This sequence comes from Protobothrops mucrosquamatus, assembly GCF_001527695.2. Taxonomy (NCBI): domain Eukaryota; kingdom Metazoa; phylum Chordata; class Lepidosauria; order Squamata; family Viperidae; genus Protobothrops; species Protobothrops mucrosquamatus. The sequence goes on from NW_015389604.1 coordinate 27,758, forward strand.
TTCTTTTAATACATATTTTGGTAGTTGTTCAACACTTTCAAGAAGCAAGTAAGGAAGAGTTGCCTTTTCCTTTACCACTGGTAATTCAGAAATATTCAGAGGTGAAATTGACTTAGTAAGTCACAGTAAAATTCCACTGAGGACTTGGAAAATAATTCATAGGTTTTATTCCAGCTATAAAGTACAAATAAAACATTATTTAACACTAAATCCCTATTGAAATTAATATCTTTATTTCTGCTATGTTAACTAAGATATACTCCTATGTACCTGTAATTAGAATAACATGCAAGGTGGTCAAACTCTCAGTGTTTGGGACACTCTATTAATCAGTTTCAGTTCCATATTTTAGATCTGATGGCAGAACTTTGCATCTATTTCCAAGCAACAGCAAAATTTCCCAGGATTTCAGGTTGGCTGCTGCATTGCAAGGATCAGGTTGCTCATTGATCTTCAGTAACACATTTTGAAAAAAGATTAATATTACTCTGAATTTCTATACTGCTGCTAAAAATTAGCTAAAAGTCAAGATAAGAATTAAGAATCACAAGCTTGGCATGTCATCCAGAAACTGTTGTTCAGGACTAGCATTTCATATTTGGGCAAAATGAAGAAAAGTAACAAATGCTCATCTATTTATACTTAATAAGAGCTAAACAATTAAACACTTTAAAACATGCATCTCTGTTTTGCTTATTTATAAAAAATGAAATACATTTGGCAAGAGCTATAAGAATAAAATTAGAGTCAATGCAGCTTTAAATATAGACTCATTTAATTTGATCAAGTTGCCGACATCTGATGGATAATGGAAAAAGCGAGTCCCAAAGTGATATTAAATGTTGCTTTTTGACTGTATAGACCCGAATAAATTGTGAGTAGCCCTTGAAAATATGGGTGCACCACTGAAGTAGTAATAACAAAGCTAAAGTTCATTTTGGACATATCATATGAAAACTAGAATCATTAAAGAATATACTAAAGCTTGGAAAATGGAAGGCAGTTGAAAAGATAAGCTGTTGGAAGACAAGGAGATTAGATGCAATCACTAATGACACCAACGGGAGCTTACAAGGGCAGGGAATTATGAGGGGCTGTTCATGAGGAAGGTAACCTTGATTTTAGTGATAGTATCACATTCCATTCCCTTCACTTCAAGATCAAGTCATCCCAACTTCAGTAGGCCTGCCTTTTGCCTGATGCTTCTGAATGCCAAATTGGTTTGCATTAAGGCCTCCCTCATCCATGATGTAACAGTGGATGACAGAACCAACTTGGCATGCATTATCAGGACTCTACTTGGCTTGGGAGCTGGAGTGGGGATTTCTCCTCTCAGAAATATGCCCACCTGTGTTTCAGGTGTGGGATCAACTGAAACTCCAGGGGTTGTGACCATTATCATTTGAAAGACTTTGGAAGATTCTCCAGGTGCTGTTCCACAGATAACTAGATGTAAAACCCTATTTGTAAAGTTGGGTTGTAGGCATTCAATATGACTGATACGGCATACTCCATTTAATCCTCCAGGGACAGATTGAAGACAAATGAGGTCCAGGCAGAAGAAGAATAGCAGCACTTTTTCGTGTGGCTGCTGATAAAAACAGGATTGCCAACATGATTGCCAATGTCCGATAACGGATATGGAACAAGAAGAGGAAGATGACTGATACTTATGTAACAATTCCTCTGCTACATGGTAGCTTCTCTGCTTAATTCTGTGGCTAAATTAGAATCCCCTTATGGTTTAAGAGACTTCAACCTGCCTTCACTTGACCTGGTGTCTGAGATGGCTCAAGAGTTGTGGCTACTGGCAACATGGCAGTGCCCCTGGGGTCATATGTCAGATTTTTTTTTTAAATTTCAGGACAGTGTTTGTGGGATCTGGGGTTAGGGAATGCTGTCATCAAATCTTAATAATAATGATAATGATGATGATGATGGTGATGATAATAATAATAATAATAATAATAATAATAATAATAATAATAATAATAATAATAATAAAGTTGGAAGGGACCTTGGAGGTCATCTAGTCCAACCCCCTGCTCAGGCAGGAAGCTCTATACCATTTCAGACAAATGGCTGTCCAGTCTCTTCTTAAAAACTTCCAGTGTTGGAGCATTCACCGCTTCTGGAGGCAGGTTGTTCCACTCGTTAATTGTTCTAACTGTCAGGAAGTTTCTCCTTAGTTCTAGGTTGCTTCTCTCCTTGATTAGTTTCCATCCATTGCTTCTTGTCCTGCCTTCAGGCACTTTGGGAAATAGCTTGACTCCCTCTTCTTTGTGGCAGCCCCTGAGATATTGGAACACTGCTATCATGTCTCCCCCTCGTCCTTCTCTTCATTAAACTAGACATACCCAATTCCAGCAACCGTTCTTTATATGTTTTAGCCTCCAGTCCCCTAATCATCTTTGTAGCTCTTCTCTGTATCCTTTCTAGAGTCTCAACATCTTTTTTACATCATGGTGACCAAAACTGGATGCAGTATTCCAAGTGTGGCCTTACCAAGGCATTTTAAAGTGGTATTAATACTTCACGTGATCTTGATTCTATCCCTCTGTTAATGCAGCCCAGCACTGTGTTGGCTTTTTTGGCAGCTACAGAACACTGCTTGCTCATACTTAAGTGATTGTCCACTAGGACTCTGAGATCCCTCTCACAGTTACTACTATTGAGCAAGGTATCCCTTATACTATACCTGTACATTTGGTTTTTCTTGCCTAAATGTAGAACCTTACTTTTTTCACCATTGAATTTCATTTTGTTAGATAGCACCCAGTGTTCATGTCTGTCCAGATCCTCCTGTATCTTAAGCCTGTCTTCTGGAGTGTTGGCTATTCCTGCCAGCTTGGTGTTGTCTGCAAATTTGATGAGTTCCCCATCTATCCCCTCGTCCAAATCGTTGATGAAGATGTTGAAGAGCACTGGGCCCAGAACAGAGCCCTGGGGCACCCCACTACACACTTCCCTCCATGTAGATGCAGTTCCATTGAGGACCACATGCTGAGTACGGCCGGTCAGTCAACTACAAATCCATCTGGTGGTGATGCTGTCTAACCCACATTTTTCTATCTTATCAAGTAGTAGGTTATGGATAATCACTTAAATATGAGCCAGCAGTGTGCTGCAGCTGCCAAAAAGGCCAACATAGTGCTGGGCTGCATTAACAGAGGGATAGAATCAAGATCATGTGAAGTATTAATACCACTTTACAATGCCTTAGTAATGCCACACTTGGAATACTGCATCCAGTTTTGGTCACCACAATGTAAAAAAGATGTTGCAACTCTAGAAAGAGTACAGAGAAGAGCTACAAAGATGATCAGGGGACTGGAGGCCAAAGCATGTAAGGAAAGGCTGCTGGAATTGGGTATGTCTAGTTTAATGAAGAGAAGGATGAGGAGGGACATGATAGCAGTATTCCAATATCTCAGAGGCTGCCACAAAGAAGAGGGAGTCAAGCTATTTTCCAAGGCACCTGAGGGCAGGACAAGAAGCAACGGATGGAAACTAATCAAGGAGAGAAGCAACCTAGAACTAAGGAGAAACTTCCTGACAGTTAGAACAATTAACCAGTGGAACAACCTGCCTCCAGAAGCTGTGAATGCTCCAACACTGGAAGTTTTTAAGAAGAGACTGGACAGCCATTTGTCTGAAATGGTATAGGGTTTCCTGCCTGAGCAGGCGGTTGGACTAGATGACCTCCAAGGTCCCTTCCAACTTTTTTTTATATTATTATTATTATTATTATTATTATTATTATTATTATTATTATTATTATTATTATTATTATTATTATTATTATCATCATCATCATCATCATTATCATCATCATCATCATCAAATGCCTTACTGAAGTCCAAGTAAATTATATCCACAGCATTCCTCTGATCCACTAATTTTGTCACTTGGTCAAAGAATGCAATAAGATTTGTCTGGCATGATCTGTTTTTGACAAACCCATGATGAGTTTTAGTAATGACTTTGTTTTCCTCTAGGTGTTCGCTGATTTGTTGTTTGATTATCTTTTCCAGAATCTTCCCAGATATTGAGGTCAGGCTGATAGGTCTGTAATTTCCTGGATCCATTTTTTTTTCCTTTTTTTGAAGATGGGAACTACATCAGCTCTTTTCCAGTCCTCTGGTAGTTCCCCAGTGCTACAGGATCTTTGAAAAATATAGTTCAGTAGTTCTGAGATCGCATCTGCCAGTTCTTTGAGAACCTTGGGGTGTAATCCATCTGGTCCTGGTGATTTGAACTCGTCTAGGCTGGACAGGTGCTCACTTACCATTTTCTTGCCTATCTTAACTTGTGTTTCTATTCTGTTTTTTATGGCACTATTTTTGATAGGTTGGTCTGTTTTTTCCCTGTTTTTCCCTTTCTCCTCTTCATCATGAGCACATCACTCCCTGTTTGTCCTGGAGTTTTTAATGGCTCCCCATAAATGGGTACAATATTTCTCAAGTACAAATGAGAAGCAGAACATACTTCAGTGCTAAAATCTACAGTTTGGAATTCAAACAAAGTACATAAAGATGAAGAATTCTTGGTGCTCTCTGAGCTTGCTTGTTTTCTTGCAGATGTTTCATTACCCAAACATACGTACTAGTAAGGACAGCACTCCTTACTAGCACTGATGATGTTCCCTAGTTTGTGTATGCAACATCTGCAAGAAAACAAGCAAGTTCAGAGAGCACCAAGGACCCTCATTTAAATCCTGAGCTACAAATATTCTCTCTTATTGGTACATAAAGATGCTTATATGAAAGAAGTATAAGACTGTGTGCAAAATAAATGTTAAAATAAACAGCCACTTCCCAAGGATTTTTTTCATGTAGAATTTTATAAATCAAAAATTTAAAACAGGCTTGAAAAATTAAGTTGTAATTTTTCATTATTATTGATGAATAAAATATCATTATTATTCTCATCTTCATCAGTTTATATTCTGCTTCTTCTCAGGACAGCTTTTGATTATTTCACAACCTGGCATGCCAATAGCTACATATGGCCTACAAAAAGCACTGAGGGAGCCCTTATAAACCAACAAAAATTGCTACAAAATTTCAAATATTAATATGACAGATTGGAAAAAAATAGTAACTATATGAATGGCAAGTAATCCTATTATGCTTAATTTTATTTTAATGTTAAATGTAAATGAAATAAAGTCAAATTTAATTTTTGTTCAGGCCTTACTCATTAATTTGTGGAATGTAGACAAAGATTAAGTACAACTCTCAGCCTGGAAAAATGCTTTAGGGGCTTAAATGGCACAGGTAAGGGTGAACCTGTGTACTGCAATAAACATTTTTGCATTTTCATAAAAGTTTCATATTATAGTCATTTTGGGTAGGAAAAAAATCATGTCAAATTCAAGATAATTCAGACCAAGTACTGGGTGTTGGATATTAGCTAAAATTATTTCCCAAAATAGTGTCCCAGATAACATATCCCTAGGCTCAGTAATTCCCATTATTCATCACCAATCTCAGCAGTAAACATAAAGGTCACTATAATATATTAAACTTGGAATGAATTAACAAACCTTCCATCAATTCTGATACAAATAATAGGTATTTTTATATACTGTGGGAGAAACACTACCACTCTCAACTGTAGCATGTATGCGTTCTCTCTTCTACCAAACACACATTTTTCTACATTGAAAAAAAATATTTTTGCCTGGTTACCATGCATTCACTTTTAGATCACCTTTTATATTATATTCTGATCCATATCTTAAAATAAATTAGGATTCATGGTACCATTTTATTTGCATTCACACTTTGACAATCCAGATTATTTTTAGGTAGTTTTCCCTTGAAATTGAAAGTACCACTTCCAAAGTGTAGAGAGTAAAGAAGATGACCTTGACAGAGATATGAAAGATCTATTGCTAGAGCGACAGGAAGTGAAAAATATTTTAAGTCCACAACTGTAGAGAATGAAAATAATAGGGATAGGTGAGATTTGTTACCAAAGCAACAAAAGGAAGAATATATTTTAAGTCCACAAGAAGCAGAAAATCTGCAGAAGAGGCTTAGAGAGGTTCACTGAAGTAAGGGGGTAGGGTGATAAGAGTTCAATCAGAGTTGTAAGATCTTATTACTACAGTCAATTCCAATAAAAATATTTTTAGCTTTCCCATGAAGTTGACTTCTTGATTTAGCCTACCTAGTGGAACTAACATCAGGGCCATTAACACTGAGGAATGCTGTGCTTCTCTTGGCTCATGTATTCAACTATCAGTCATATGTGTACTGGACCAAATGCCTTAATGGGATAGTGCTAGCTATTGTGTTAGCTATTTTAGTGTGGTATGCAATTTGCTTGCTTAGGAGGGATGCAGAGGTGGAATAGGGGAGAGTGGGTCAAGATCTCACATGCTCTATGACAGTGTTTCTCAGCTTGAACAACTTTAAGATATGTTTCAGGCTTGGCTGAGGAATAATTTGCCAAATACATTGCTATGAAGCACTAAGAACTCTATTCACCCTGGGCTGGGATCAAGTATATAAACAGTCCATAGCAATTTCAGCAGTTTCAAAAGAAATGCATAAAAATATGTTCATTGACTAACTGATATTAATCTTGACTATGGTACCTGATTTTCAGCTAAAATATCAGATAGTAGCACTGTTCTTTGGTCAAAGGCACTCCATAAACTAAAACTGCTATTGATGAACTTGACTGTGATGACTTCTGAAAGTGTGTTGAAAGTGGCTCTCATGTCAAATGCATGTTATGAACCAACCTTCTTCTTTTTGATTTAATGGGTCATCTCCATGCTTACTATAAGTACTGTTAAGGAAGCCCTTCAGATCAATACATCTCAAGAATCATATATAATCAGTGGTGGGATTCAGCCAGTTCGCACCACTTTGGCAGAACCGGTAGCTAATTTTTTGTTGCCCAGGCCCAGAATGGACTTCCGGAAGTGGCATCCACACAGAGAACTGGTTGTTCATATATTTGAATCCCACCACTGTACATAATGAAATGAAAAGAAAAAAATACACAAAGATAAGGGTTGTTGTATGAAATTCTATCTAGTAGAACATATTATTTTAGATTTGTCACAGAATTACAATGTTCTCTCTTATTCTGAAAACTTTGTAAGAAAATCTATGATGCTAAACTTGGAAACCCAAATTTAGAAGGAAATGGGAAAGGGAAAAAAATTGTGTTATAAATCTGTGCCAACACCATAAGGCAGCTCACCAACTACAATTCCCCATAAAGGTATATAACAGCAAAATAGTCCCCAATGATCACATATGGTGGAGAAATATGGGGATATATAAATGTCCCCTTACTAGAACAGATACAATCTACTTTTCTGAAATGTAACTTGGGGATGTATAAGTCTACACCCATTCCAGGAGTAAGGGCAGAGTTGGGTATATACCCTATACAAAGCCATTTAGTCTTTAAAGTTTTCAATTACTGCATGAAGATCCTATCTATGGAACCAGATACTGTAGATTACTCAAATTATATTTTGAAGAAGTGATGCATAACATGCTGCCTCACACTTTCAAATGTCATCTCACAATATGGATTCTCTATCCAATTTTCAGTCCAATCAGATCTAAAGGCTGAAGAAACTTTCAAACAAAGAGTCATTGATGTGGCTACCCAAGATGATACACCAGCACTTAAATATGTTAAGTCTTTGAAGTGGCTGTCTCAACATATATCAGTCTCCCAATGAAAAAAAAAATTAACAACATATATGCCTCAACATTCAGAACAGCTTTTTTCTAGAGCTCGTTTTGAACAATTAGACTCAATGGTAAGACATGGGAGGTTTTAGAAAGACTGTACATTTAGTAGAGCACCAGCCTTTCCCAGCCTTTAGAGCAGGCATGTCCAATTGATGACATCATGTGACATCACATGACATATTGCGACTTTTTCCCCATTGCCAGCAATGGGATGGGCGGAGTTTTAGCATGACACATCTGGCCCGTGGGCCAGCAGTTTGACATGCCTGCTTTAGACACATTTTTTTTCACTACAAACTGTACTTTGCAGAAAGGGCTGCTTACTTTCATTCTTATTTAAAAACTAAAAAATACTAGGAGAAATTGTATTAATTTTTGCAAGGAACAAACCTGCATATCACTAGTAAAGCTACACTCTTTATTTCAAAGGCCATTTTGAAGAGGACAGCATATTTCGATCAGATTGGGGTTAATGATCATGGGGACAGCTTACTATTGTTACAGTATCTTTGTATTTATTTGTATATTTGTATTAGTTTTATATTTTTTATATGGTCAAATGACTAAATCAATAGAGTTTCAATTCTGTTATATATCAAAAGAAAGAAGCTTTAAATATATTTGAATTGGAATTCATCTATTACAACCAAGCCATTGTACATCAGCACCAAGATAACCAACCCGGCATATCAAATGTTATTTACCTGCTGATGTATTCCATCAAAATAAATTCATTAGTTACATGAAAAAACAAGGTTCAAAACAACATTAGTTTAAATTAGTAAGCTTTCAGTTCAGTTTGTTACTCTATGTTACAGAGAACACTTAGCTAACTCCTATATTTTTCAGCAACCATGCATATTAAACTTAATTGGCTTTTCCTAGATCAAGCAGGAAGGAGATAATTCATTCTATTTATTAGTTCTTTTAACAAGTACATACAAGAAATAATATGAAGAGTCAAAAGGGGAAACACATTTATGTCATCTAGTTCATTTATATTTCTGTTGTGGTCTTGTCACACTACCTTTTAAAAGACAGCAAAACAGCCTAAGAGTATTTTCATAGCAACTGACAATTTCTATCCCTTTCTTATAGCAGTAGAATTTGCAACCATCCATTGAAATTAGATTGGTTTTGATAAAATATGTCAATTCTCTTATACAACTCCTCATTGTTTTGACATTCTGACATTCAATAATTCAAATGATTTCTAAAAAATGAGGATGAAGCTACAAATGAGCATATATTTGTATTTGCTTAATCAATATACTACTAAAACTCTCATTTAATGGGGCAAAAAAGTGAATTATAGGGCAGGATACATCAAATGAGTTAGCCTATAGAATGCATCCAAAATCCAGGATCCATGACTCCCAAGAGAATGTAATTTGTGGGACAGTTGTAGCTGCTTCAGTGAGACTGGCTGTTGTTACATTATTTTCAATATCCATGACAGTTTTCAACCCATAATGACAGTTTCACAATCCCTATCCCACTCAGCAACAGTCACTTATCTGCCTGAAGGGAAGAAGAAAGGAAGGGAAGAAGGAAAGAAGGGAAGAAGGAAAATGGTGATCACCACTTTTTTATTTTGGTATTTTTAAATATCTGAGGTTTTGCCCAATATTGTTTATTCTCAATTTTACCAATAGAATATTGCTTATTGATATGTCATATTGTGCTAATTATTTTAGGTCATGCTCTGTGTTTTTACCTTTTGGGATAACTGAGTGAAAAGTGACATGAGACTAACTGAATTTAATATGCAAAAGTCATTGCATTTCAGAAAGAAATATTTGTCTCCAAAATTAATTTATTCATCCTTGAATTTGGCTAACAACATTCAAATAATAAGCAATACATTTATTTTGGATTTTGACAAAACATTAACATTGGCATAATCAGGTATACGAATCAATCAACATAAATAGTAAAGTACTGAAATAGTTACATTTTGATGCTTTCTTAATTTTATCAACATGTTCTAGCAGTATTTATTTTGCAAAACAGATGTAATATTTAAATGAAAAATATTAATACACACAGATAACAAATCTAGATTCTCTTTTTCCGAAATAGCTTCACTATCTGTCAGCTGAAATAATCTGCATTGCAGAATGCCTGGAACGTCATTTGGGTTTTCAAAAGGCAAATAGAAAAACTCCTCACAATAAAATTTAAAGACAAGTAGCATTGAAGAAGAAAATATATATGCAGGATGATGCTCACAGTCATTGAGTAAAACTGGAAGCCATATTAAGGAAATATGAGGTGTTGTCTGCAATTGTCCTATTTGATCACTGCACTGAAGGGTTTGTAGTCATCTTGTGTTTCTCTTACTCAGTGCTCAATGCAATCAGAAAGCAAAACATGAGTACATATCGTTTTCATGACTGAATTGAACCCTTCTTATTTAGCTCTTATTTCTGAAGTATGTACTAGTGAACCACATTTTATTTCACTTCAGATCTTCTTGTGTAACAAATCAGAAGAGAGCCACCCAAGGTATTAATATGATTGTAGTATACTAAGAAAATCTATGATTGATGTACACAAATCCCCAGGATTAATTCCAGTCTTTAGAGAATTGCTGCTTCAGACTAGGCAATATAGGGCCAGTTAAATGGGAAAGTAGTTTTTGAAAAGGCTTAGGAATGAAAGAGAAATTAATTTCGTTTGAAGTTTTGTGTTAACTTATCCACCCAATCCTATGCAAAACCTGAAGCATACTTTTTTTTTGTTAAAACATACTTTCCAGAACTTTGACTTACACTTGTCCAGTCAAAAATATAGGGACAAAAATGAATATGTAAAAGTGTGCAAAAAGGAAAATAAAGAGTACTTTGTGGAAAACATGCATATGCAAAAAAATTGTGTGGTAAAGGTAGGAGAACTGGGCTTCAAAATGATTAAATCTTTTCTGCTATATTCAGAGACAGAGAGATCCTAATCAAATAGGACCCACATCATATAAATGAAACACTGAGCAACAATAAATATTTATATATTACTTTAAATTTAATGAAATATATTTTAATGTTTCATTGATTCTTCCTATACTATACAGTACTTACTGATATCCCTTGCTGTACTGCAACATTCAATTTCTATAATACCACAGTAGAGGGTGGAAAGTGTAAAGAGTTGCTAGATAGTAGTAACTGTGAGAGGGACCTCGGAGTCCTAGTGGACAATCATTTAAATATGAGCCAGCAGTGTGCTGCAGCTGCCAAAAAAGCCAACTCAGTGCTAGGCTGCATTAACAGAGGGATAGAATCAAGATCACGTGAAGTATTAATACCACTTTACAATGCCTTGGTAAGACCACACTTGGAATACTGCATCTAGTTTTGGTCACCACGATGTAAAAAAGATGTTGAGACTCTAGAAAGAGTACAGAGAAGAGCAACAAAGATGATTACGGGACTGGAGGCTAAAACATATAAGGGACGGTTGCTGGAATTGGGTATGTCTAGTTTAACGAAGAGAAGGACGAGGGGGGACATGATAGCAGTGTTCCAATATCTCAGGGGCTGCCACAAAGAAGAGGGAGTCAGGCTATTTTCCAAGGCGCCTGAAGGCAGGACAAGAAGCAACGGATGGAAACTAATCAAGGAGAGACGCAACCTAGAACTAAGGAGAAACTTCCTGACAGTTAGAACAATTAACCAGTGGAACAACCTGCCTCCAGAAGCGGTGAATGAGCCAACACTGGAAGTTTTTAAGAAGAAACTGGACAGCCATTTGTCCGAAATGGTATAGGGTTTCCTGCCTGAGCAGGAGGTTGGACTAGATGACCTCCAAGGTCCCTTCGAACTTTATCATCATCATCATCATTATTATTATTATTATTATTATTATTATTATTATTATTATTATTATTATTATTATTATTATTATTATTATTATCATTATTATCATCTGAAAACAATAAATACAATTGTAGTGACATTCTATAGAGGACTGCAATTAGGTCAATATGAATTTAGTTTCCTCCACAAAGGGCAGAATGTAATTAACTATTGCTTTTCAGTAATCATTTTCCTCCAGATTTTGAGAGATAAAACAAATCTAGTCTTCTTAAGAAGTATGGGAGTACCAAGAGAATGAAAAGTTACCTGATTTACGTTACAATAGCAACTTTCACTTTAGAGGGAGAAAGTCACCCAAGGAAAATGTAATAATTGCACACTGACTGTGATACCTGGGGGGAAATGGGCATTAATTCTGCTTCTCTTTACTTTAAAATTCATCTGTGTAACAAAACAATATACATTACATTAAAAACATCATTGATCTAAATACTTGGCACTATATTTTAAGAAAGATATTGGCAGAGTGGAACATATGCAAAGAAGAGAAACCAACATTAAAAGGGGGGGAAGCTTTAGAAGGGTCTATTTATGATACTGGAGAAGAAAACACTTTCAGAAAAAAATATCTTTACCTAACTAAAGTGCTGACATGTGGAAGACAGGACACAATCTTCTAAAACAGAGTCCTTCTAGAACAGTGGTCCCCAATCTTTCCGGCTCTGTGGACTGGCAGTGGTGGGGAGGGGGAGAGGGAATGATTTTGTGTGGGGAGAGGGAATGATTTTGTGTGCATGCCCATCTCTTGCACAAATGCCAATCTCCCTACCAGAGCAATAGCTCTGCTCAAGAAATGTTTCCATCATAAAAATAGTATGTAGAAAATGATTTTATACACGCTTGCTCACCACTTGCACAGCCCATTTCTGGAGACCCCTGTTCTAGAAGGCAGTAAGCTTCAGTTGGAAATTGGAAGAAATGAAAAAACAAAAGACCGTAAAAGATGTTCAATAGTTGAATTGATTGTTGTAGGAGGAGGTAAATTCCTCTTCACTGGTGATATTTAAACAGAGCCTACCTGACGTCTGTATAAATGTGGGTGTAATAATAGGATCTTGCATTGAGCAAAGTATTGAGCTATAGGAGGATTGGACTAGTTTCTTTCCAAACCTTACATTCTATGATTCTTTTATTTTTAAATCATTTTAAATAGCTTTTGGATTATCATCCAGAAGTCTTTCCTATATTATGAATACATTGTCTCACATAACATCCAACTCTATAATCTCAGATACTTTTCTGGGTATCAGTTCATTACCATTTAGGTAAATGAAATAAAAGGAAGGTCTGTAATTAAACATTCTGAGTAAGCAAACAAGATCTTCATTCCAAATTCACTGTTACTTTATAAAGCTATTTGAACATAAAGCTGAAATTAAACTCACAAAGTTGTGAAATACTAATTGGAAATTTGCTATATGCTGAAAACAGTAGATTTTTCTGCTCTAGATAAAATGATTGCCTCAAGTCCAGCAGGAAAAGGAAGAAAAAGCTCAGTGGAAAAATAGAGAAATGGGATATCAGAACAACTCTCGGGTAAGTAGGGTATGAGTGGTGCAGAGTTCATGGTGCCAGACATATTGTATTAGTTGTCAAGTTTTTAACTGTAATTACATATAGCACTCGAGCCATCACTCTACTGAACACCTAATTCTCACAATACTGTTTTTTATGATGTCATAGTTTTAATAAGCAATGCTTGAGGGAGGTTCAGGTGTTGTTTTGAAGCCTTGGGAACATGACATATGGACTACTGACAGCAGATATGGATTTTTTTAAATAGAACATAATTTCCTTTGCGATTTCACTAAACAGTTTGCTCCTCAAACTCTACTTCATTTGTATAAGATTAAATGGAATGGAGCACCAGTAAAACAAATGTCCATGATTGGAAATATAATTGTCATCGTCATTTAAGGTTAAAGTCTAAATTGTAACAAACTTCAATCAGTGGTAGAAAAAAACATATGTCCTACCTGTAGTTGAAATTGGTTATGTAAGTTTTGGTTCTGTTCTTGTTATAAGAACAAGTGTATTGTCAAACTGTGTCACTTAAACTCCAGTGCCACAAATATTAAATACTAGAATTTCCCTCTACTTATACTTTGACAAGAGTTTTCATGTTTGCATAATTTAGCTACATATACAGCAATGATTGCCAATTACCAGCCATTAATTTAGGCACTTTGCAGGTGTATTAGGGCTAATTAAGGACTAATTAAGACTACATGCCAGCATGGACTATCCAAAACTAATCCCAATTTGGCATATTTTCCAATGAACACATATGGGGGTCTCTATTATTCTGAGGAAATTAAAGTGATCTTCTATTACAAATTCTGAATACCAACAGATGCAAATTCAAATTACTCTAATGTGAAAAAAAAATCAAAACATACTAGGGGAAACTCATAAAAAGACACCCAATTGGTTGGAGGCTGTCATTTCTTGAGTGAATTTTCAATCTGTATAAAATCATTTTCTGCATATTCCTTTTATGATGGAAACATTTCTTGAGCAGAGCTATTGCTTATTGTTATATTATAGGCCTGGTAGGGAGGTTGGCATGCCTATCAGCCTGTAGAAATCCAAATGATTGGGTACATCTAATGCATTCCAAGGACTATGGCATTGTTATTATAGAAACATTGTATTTATTTACTGGATTTATAAACTGCTTCAGTCAAAGTGACCAATTCTAAATGGTAATGAAAAGCTACAACCAGCTAGACAGTAAAGAAAATAAAGTAGAAAGGAAAGTTAAATCTATATTGCAGTTTAAAATTTTTCAGATGATATTAAATATTCCCCATTTTCCCCCAGAACTGAGGCTATTCTTCCTTTTCCTATAGTATTCAAGGCATCTGAAACCCAGAATAATTTTAAGTGCATTTCTGCCCAATATCCAAGAACTTTTAAAGTAAAAAACATTATAATAAATCCCTCTCCCCTGTGGGTATACTGTAAGTTAGGTAATAACAATAAGCCAAAATCACACATTCATTTTCTGTTCCGAAACTCTCACATGGGAATCATTCCCACATTACTTGAAATCTATTAAGCTCATTCAGAATTTATACTTTTTTTTCTCTTTCTTTAATATTGCTACATGACCTTCAGTTACAATGGCAACTCCCATAGCATTTGCCCTTAATGTCAAACCACTCAGTCCTGAAACAACACTCATTATACAGTCCCATCATTACATTACCTTTTCCTGCTATTTGACCATTTACTTCACTTTTATTTCTTTCACTCTTACCATCTTTATTATTAGCTCTAACCTTCTGGAGTTTGGAAAGCTAGTCTGAAACTATTTTCCATATTCTTTTGTCAGTGGAAATAAAATTGGAAGTGACTAAATATATATCAGTTGGAAAGCATTTCCATATACAACTTGTCAGTCAAAATACTTTGTTTTATTAATGTCTTCTTCATGGAATCTTATCTGACTACCTGTCTCCTTTAGGCATTAGGTAAAAACCATTTGTTCAGTCTTAATTTCAATTTTGACTGGTCCTAATGTTTCTTGGATTTAAAAGTATCTTTTAGTATTTCATCATTTTTATTATGACTAGTTTTCATTTCACTTTATTGACAGCTCTGGTTCCCTCTTTGAAGTTAGAAAATAAGATGTCAAAATGTGTAATAGATTAATAGACAATTTCTGAAAGGGATTAGGAAATGAGGTTCACTTATTTACTATCCTTTAAAAGGCTCCACTGCCTTTAAAAGTAAGATGGCTCATCCTAAATACATACATAAATGTGTAACAGAGGACAAGATCAAAACATTTTAAGATTATAGTATTCTATCAAGACTTCCAAGAAAATTATGATGAACTCAAGACATCTCCGTGAAAATGAAGCCAGAGGCCACACAAAGACCAACGAACTAGTCAGTAGACTAGTTTCTTGAAATATCTCTGGATAAGGAGAAGGCAGGAGATTACTTTCATGTGCTCCTGATGGTTCTTCCTCATGAGAAGACTGCAGGCAGTGATTTTGAGTACTGGAAGACAACAGGATTAGCCATCTTAGTTGTAAAGGCAAGGAAGCCTTTTAAAGGACAGTAAATTTCTGAAATTCATTTCCTAATCATTTTTGAAAATTGCTTATTAACTATTTTAAAGCTATTCAATTTTGTTTGGAAAGTCTAAGTTTATCTTCCTCTCTGAAAAAAAGAAAAAATAATTGCCAGCTTAGAAACTTACTTTTTCTTTTTTCTTGCACTTTTTATTCTTCCTTTCCATTTTCTTTAGTTTAGTTTATATTAGTATTCACTACTACAGTTGAAATTCTTAATAATTTTATATTAAAAAGATTACAGTACCATATCCCATTATCCTTAACCTTCACTTATCTCAGATTTGCCCTCATAGAACACCAGCCATCTTCTTATCTAATTAATCCATTTCAGGATTTGCACAATATATTGTACCATCAATTAACCAGAGCTTGATCTCAACAACATGTTTAATAACAACAGAGCAAACCAAGAGTTAAAGTAATAAATCTTAGCATGCTACATAAATGCAGTTGCTAGATTTTTCACTAACTTGTGTGTGAATCCTATTTTTAGTTCACAAGTGAGCCTGTTCAAATAGAATTGTTTTTTTGAGAAAAAAAAAATAATGCAGAGCAATGCTTTGTAGCAGAAGTTGTTTTTGACAATTAGAAATCCAACAGCCAGCTCCTTAAAGCAGTGGTTCTCAACCTTTTTAATGCCGCGACCCCCAACCGGTCGTAAGTCGAGGACTAAACCGGTCGTAAGTCGAGGACTACCCAACCGGTCATAAGTCAAGGACTTTCCCTGTCCGGGAGCGCCGTGCATGCATGGTTCCGCCCCCTGCGCCGGCCGAGGCGTAGCTGGCAAGCGGCAGAGACGGAGCAGGGCGACCACCAGCTGGCCCAGCTCAAGGGAGGTAAGGCACCCGCCGGAAAAGGGGAAAAAAATGGCGGACAGCCTTGCTTGGCGACCCCCGTGAAATGGTCGATCGACCCCAAATGGGGTCGTGACCCATAGGTTGAGAACCGCTGCCTTAAAGCCTAACATGCCTTAGACTGTATTTGGTACAATATCCTGAACACACCATGCAGTATTAATTGGCTTTTAATTGGCTTCCTGCATTTCCTACATTTTGACTACTCTGCATAATAGTGTATTTGCTGGCTACATTCAAATGATTTCACAATGATCTGAGGTCTTTCAGTAGTTTGCAGTGAATGGTTTAAGCTCTCAAAAAAAGCTTTTCAAAATAGAATCTAAACATTTTGAAATTCTAGTCATATTCAGATTAATACTCAGTCTTCAACTTGATTTAAATCGGGGTTTCAGTGATGTATTAATATGTCTGCTTGTGATGCAAACATTACTGAGGGCAACCATCCAGTTTTGTATAAAATAAATAATAAGCTGACAGAATAAAATATGTGAAATCTTTCTCCAATTCTTCACGTTCTGGATTTGCTACGTGCAACATAATGTGCAAAAGAAGTTATATTATACTGAATCAGATTCAAATGCATTCTTGCCCATGTTATTTCTTTACTAAAAATATTTTGTAACCATATGTAATGCCAATTCAAACAATTAAAAATTATACAAAATCTAGCGGTGGCAACATTAAACAACTCATCTATTCAAACGTTTTCAGAAAAGGAAGAATTTGACATTCCTCTGAAAAATGCCATGTAACCTTTCCATGAGGTGGCATTGTAGCTCTAGCTCTAGCTCACAATGGAAAAGGCCAGCACCAGCTACAATCTGAACCAAAGTCTTCCTTTAGACCAGGGGTAGGCAACCTTGGCTCTTTTATGACTCGTGGTCTTCAACTCCCAGAATTCCTGAGCCAGCGAAGTCCACGAGTCATAAAAGAGCCAAGGTTGCCTACCCCTGCTTTAGACCTTAATATGGGAGGAAAAATTCACTGCAACAGTAAAGTCGTAAACAGCATTTTAAAGGCCAAAAATAGTATAATACTTTGAATTAGGCTCACTGGCAGCCACTAGAGAGCTTTCAAAATAGATAATATAAAACTATATGCATGCTAAGTCAAACCTATTAATGAGTAAGCATTTTTCAGAGTGGGTCCCAGGTAATAGAGTAATACAGCTTTAAAATCAAGAGCATGTTATTATTACAAAGTTTCTTCTCTTCTATATGCTGGAATATCAAAAATAGGTATTTTGGCAGTGCTGTTACTAGAAATCTGGAAACAATGTCATGCCTAAAAGCTTTCTCAAGGCTACATCTATTTTTAATAGTAGAATGAAATTCTATCCAGACCATGTATATTTTTTATCTGTTTTTGTAAAAAAAATCCTTTTCAAAGATCTAGGATAATTAAAGACACTATTGTAATACATGTGTTTCCTCCTTCTCCTCCTCCTCCTCCTCATCATCATTTTTTTCGACTAAGGCTGATCTTTCTAAAGTTCTTAACTGACTTCAAATAAATTTTGATGTAACAACTACTAAATATCAAGCAGGTTAGAGAAAGAAAGAAAGAAAGAAAGAAAGAAAGAAAGAAAGAAAGAAAGAAAGAAAGAAAGAAAGAAAGAAAGAAAGAAAGAAAGAAAGAAAGAAAGAAAGAAAGAAAGAAAGAAAGGAGGGAGGGAGGGAGGGAGGAAAGATACTGTATTAAATATGTCTGTAGGTCACATCAAGAAGCTAAAAGATATATGAGCAAGAGAAAGTAATTCAGAAGCAATAGTCTTTGGACTTTATTAGCCCAAAGTTAAACTTAGCATTTGTTTCTTTGTTTACAAATGTAATATTTTGCCTTTTGGTATCATATATAGGTGACTTTCTCAGAAATGATGCAACAGCCCAGGAAATTAAATATAATGAAATCTACTCTACTGTTACAGAAAAGCATATAGCATCTCACAATCTATCTTTCTATTTTCTGAAGCATTACTGGTAATGTTCATGCCAATGCTTTGCAAGAAGCCATGTGGAAGAAGACATACTAATATGATTCTCAACATCCAACTTTCTGCAGAGACTTGGGGATTCCATTTTGTTTCAGAATAGTACTGATGTGTTAGCTATATGCTATCCTCTTCTTCCTTCCTAGCTACTGAACATTATATCAGACATTGTGAATAGACATTATATTCTAGGATTTTTAAAACCCACAGTTGTGGTCACTAAATCATAATCAGAAAATGTGAGAAACAACCATTTAAACAAACATTCGCTCCCCATGTTTATCTCTTAAAAAGTACCAGAATTTATATATTTTTTTCAAATAAGACTTATTATAGAATTTGCATGTTCTTTCCTAAAATTTTCAAGGCCTCTTTAAACTAATCTTTGTTACCAAATTGTGATTAATTTTTCAGGAAATTATAAAATCAGTTAACCCTTAATCCCAAACTAATATCTACCACTTGAATTATTTTGCATACCTCGTATCATAATAACTCTTATTTTCAGTTAAAATCTTTAAGTACTAAGGAGCTAGTGATTTGTGGATGCAATGGCATTTCATCTTAGGATATTCATTGCTACGTTATTTATTCGTTATTTATTCATATTAACTATACCACAGCATTTGTAGAATCACAATCTGGCTAATTGACTTGTGATAAACAATGGGAAGGCAAACTAAGAAGTAAATAGGCATTGCACTGAATAACAATGTATGTGAAAAGACTGTGATGGTCCAGAGACACAGTTTAAGAATCACTTTTCCATTTATTTGCATCCTTTTCCATTTATTTGCATCCTTTCCCTTTTCACATTTTAGAATTGTGCAGAAACTCTTCTGCATTAATAAAACATGATGCTGAAAGGAATACAGATGCAATATATATACTTTTGTATGAATAATTGTTCACCAACAATAAATGTAAACAGCTGGAACCAAGATATATAGTATACCCTGAATATATTACTGCTGAAATAAGTTTTAGACATTGTCTGTGTTAAACCTGGAGGGAGGCAGAACAGAGTCAGTGCATGGAAAATTAACAAAACTTCATAGAGAACACTCTTTAGTTTTGAATTTTATTGTCCACATCTTTGCAATATCTGCGATATTGTATTTATTTATTTGATAAATAAATAAAATCTGTACTCAAATAATGTATAGATGTCATGTCACATATGAAAAATGAAATTAGAGACACAAATCATGGATTTCTGTGTTTTTCTCCATTCATGCATCTACAAAATTCCATCAGTTAGGCAACACAAAGTGTATTTAAATATTTAAAATTAGTGTGATACAGAAAGTGCCTTCCCACTGTTATGCTTTTGATGGCAGGTAGAAAAAATATATATTATTATTTTTTCATGAAAGACACCTCCAGATGATGTACACAAACATTTTCTTTCCCAAAAGGACTATAGTTCTTAAATTCCCACCTGAAATTAATTTCTTCATCTGATTTTGTATATTTTAGCTACTAGACTCAACCTGCATTAATCTAGCATTTTTTGTCATATATAAATCGTCTGAAGAAACACTTAAGGCTATCATGATTATAAAACATGTCTCCAGGTTTCAACTAGTTAAAGTATGGCTGTGTCTAATTTGCCTGGAATGGAAGTCACAGACCTATAAAAGAGAGCTCATAAGTGCATAAAGTTGTGATGAATTTCCACTTAAAGAATTGTCTACTAGCAAACAAAATTATTTTAGGAAATAAATTACAATTATTACTGTAAAACCCTTGAGTATATAATAGGTATTTGATACTCTTAGACCTCTACATAAAGCACCTGCTTTCCAAATAATTTCTTTACTATAAAACTATAAATATATACAATAACATCTTGAAACAAATCATACAATTAATATACAATCAAGTAACTAAAAAAGTTCAAAAGACCACAACATATTTTATTACTGCCTGAGTTCTTATATTCTTATTTCACATGTGAGCTAAAGAAAACAAAGGACATATTATTAAATATTTCTCTCTTCTCCACACTACTGCCACCAAAATGTTTCATGAAGTTAATATAATTTTAATGAGGTGTTTAGTGCTTTCATTTATCAGTTTATAGGAAAGTGCCTTATATTAAAATATACTATTATAATATTCAACCTGACCTTATTGAAATATGGAATCTAATTTTTACCTAAATGAAACAGTTTTCCCTAAGGCTTCCTATAACAAACTGGGGAAGCATTTGTTGATTAAGTAAAGTTGCAGTCACGTCTGAAAATCTTGAGTGAAATATTAATTGGTCAAACTTAATATACAATGTTTGGAAGCAGTTTAAGAATTTTCTTCCTTTGGACTAGGACGGATAAAAAGAAGAGAAAACTGATGAATCACAGGAGAAAACTACTTTCAATTAAATTAATTTAACCCAGACTGGCTGACATTTCTCCACATGATGTACACAGACATTTTCTTTCCCAAAAGGACTATAGTTCTTAATGAAATTCCTACCTGAAATTAATTTCTTCATCTGATTTTGTATATTTTAGCTATTAGACTCAACCTGCATTAATCTAATATATTAGGCATGTGGTGAGAAAACACAACTAAATCAATTTTTCGATATATCTCCACTGTGATGTAAACATAAAACACTTGTTGCTTACCAATAAGATGGACAGCCCATATGGCTTACATATCTATATATTCAGAAGTTTCCTATTCAATGGAAACAAGACCTTGAATGTGAGATTTTATAACCTCAGTGAAAAAAGCATGATCAGGGTAGTTTATATAATAGAAATAGTTCACCTGTTTAGAAATAAACTTCCTTTTTTTTATCCTCAGTGCCTAATACTTTGCTCTGTGTAGGTCACAAGAGGAATGCTCTTCTTCAAATATCCAAATCCAAAAATAAATAATGTAAGTTTGCAATTCCAAGTAGCTTCCAGTATCATACATGGGTAGCCTACATACATCTCTGGCTTAACCTACTTATATTTGCTTCCCTACATCCACCCTCTCCTTTCTGATCTTAGTTTAAAAAAACAACAAAATTGTGCTTTCTGAGCAAAAGTAACACTTCTTGGAGTTGTGTATGGCAAAAAAATAGCTCAGGATTTATTAGGAAATTCTGGTTCATCTTCACACACTCCACTGGGATGCTATGATTGACTATAAAATAATAAAGAAGAAATCAGCGAACAAAGAGCTAAAGAAATGATTTTGATCAATTGTTAACTTTCCACAGTGACCAAATCAAAGTGTTACTTGATTTGTCTTCCAGCCCCTTCCTCCTTTAACTGCTGCCCCCAATTTGAATTCATGTTTGTATACTATTAACAATGAAGTAATATATATAGGTCAGAAATACTGACTGTGTAAAACAGATCCCTTTTGTAATGAATATTAGTACTTTTATGTACCAAAACAACTCCAGTAGTCAGGTAAAGGATTCTATTGTGAAGGGGGGGGGGGAGAGAAAGAAAGAGAAAGAAAAAATAACTTTCTGTATGGTAATTCTACTAACAATAGGAAAGAGAAATGAAAAGAAAGGCATACAAGGCTGCTGTGTGGTAGTTAAGAGAAGCAAACAGACATGCAAGTCTTCTGATTTGTATCATTTATTCATTCATTAACTTGTTATAGCTGTCCATCTCACATATATAACTCTGGGCGGTATACAGTAAAATTGCTGATTGCTGACTTTTGGTAAAACAACGATAGAGCCATGAATGTTTTTTGGGCCATTTGTTTTTGTTAGTCAGAGCAAGGGAGATAGCTTTTTAATGATTCAAAGATAGGCTTTCATATCCTGGCTTCAGGGAAAAGATAAAATGCTGATGCAAAATAATAGGCAAGATATGGATGTGATATTGGCACTTGAGGACAAGGCTCACAGAGGTACCAGAAAGAGAACACATACTGCAGAAGGGGCCTGGTGAAAAATACAGCAAAGATGGTAAATGAGGTGAGGTACAAGAGGTGTAGGGGGCACAGTGGCATAGCGATTAAAAATGTTGGGCTTGTCAACCAGAAGGTTAATACTGTAATACTGTCAACCAGAAGGTTAATACTGTTAATACTGTAATACTGTATGACCCATGTGACAGGGTTTGCTCCCATTCTTGCCCCAGCTCCTGCTAACCTAGCAGTTCAAAAGCATGCAAATGCAAGTAGATAAATAGCTACCATTTCAGTGTGAAGTGTTCCGTGCACCTCAGGGTATAGTTATGATGGCCTATATGAGCATGGAAGCATCTTCAGACAATGCTGGCTCCCTTGGCTAAGAAACAGAGATAAGCACCACCCCCTAGAGTCTGACACACTGGACAGGGAAAACCACATTTGGAATACTGCATCCAGTTTTGTCACCATGATGTAAAAAAGATGTTGAGACTCTAAAAAGAGTACAGAGAAGAGCAACAAAGATGATTAGGGGACTGGAGGCTAAAGCATATAAGGAACGGCTGCTGGAATTGGGTATGTCTAGTTTAATGAAGAGAAGGACGAGGGGGGACATGATAGCAGTGTTCCAATATCTCAGGGGCCGCCACAAAGAAGAGGGAGTCAAGCTATTTTCCAAAGCGCCTGAAGGCAGGACAAGAAGCAACAGATGGAAACTAATCAAGGAGAGAAGCAACCTAGAACTAAGGAGAAACTTCCTGACAGTTAGAACAATTAACCAGTGGAACAACCTGCCTCCAGAAGTGGTGAATGCTCCAACACTGGAAGTTTTTAAGAAGAGACTGGACAGCAATTTGTCTGAAATGGTATAGGGTTTTTTGCCTGAGCAGAGGGTTGGACTAGATGACCCTCAAAGTCCCTTCCAACTTTATTGTTGTTGTTGTTATTATTATTATTATTATTATTATTATTATTATTATTATTATTATCATCATCATCATCATCATCATCATCATTATTATTATCTTTACCTTTACAAGAAGAGTGCTGGTGTGGGTGACTGAAACCGCAAATCTTATGAAGGCATAAGGAGGATTTGATATGGATATTTACATTGGATGGAATTTTATATTTAAACCTATTCATTTTTTAAAAAAATATTGCAGCATAGAATTGGAATATTAATAATCTGCAGAGTTCTACTCCTATGGAGTAATATTATCAGATTACAATCCTGGCATAAACTGTCACAACAATGCATGTACAAAATTGTATTTAGTTTAGTAAGACATACAATAGCAAAGAGAACCGTGGTATTGTGTTTTGTGAAAAAGGACTAGATTCAAGGAGTAAGTGTAAACTAATGAAGTATGAGTAGAATCATCAAAAAAATGGAAACTTAAGCCTGTGGGAAAGCAACTCTGAAATAAATTTAGCAAAGCTTTGAGCATATCTAAAATAAAATACACACTCAGTTAGGTTTACCTACCACACCTAAATCAAACAATTGATTCTCTTCTAAATCCTTGGGAAATTTATTCTCTGCAATCCTGGAGTAGTTTTTTCTTTCATTTTCATTCCCCGCAGCCATAGCTTTCAATTTAAAAGAACACAAAGCTCAAGCCACCTTCTCCTCAGCTATTTACCCACAAAGGGGGAATAGTGTTTGCTTAAGAATTCGACCATCCAGATCTTGAGCTTCCATAATAAATAACGAGCCAGATTTGTCTAGTGGTTAAGGCATGTCAAAGAAATGGCATACATTGATGAAGACCTATCTAGACTCATGTAGTATATTTGCTAGTATTGGACATTCACCAAAATATCTTTGGGATTCCTTGAATTATAGAAGTGACATAAACTTTTTTTTTTGTATTCTTGACTTCTTATACATCCTTTTTATTATGTATGTGTGTTTGTATGTACTGTATATATGCAGATATGTGTATGTTTATTTATTTAATTGATTTGTTTGCTGCCCATCTACCACAAATACTTCCTTTTATTGTTTCTGAATCTTTCTGGGTTGAATGTCAGTGAGTTTTGATCCTGACTTCTAAGTTTGTGTGAAAGAGGGTGAATAGTTTTTCTCTGACCATATATTCCATCTGATGGATAAGTTTATGAATTTCTGTTATGCCTTTTCTTATTTGCCTTCATTATAAGCTAGGAAACTCCATTGATAAAGGCTTTCTTTGTAGACATGCTCCTCTCTTGCTTAAATCTGTATTGTATACTGAACCATTACATACAAATAGGCAGTTCTAAGTAACACATCCAAGATACAAAACTCTATGCATTTTCTTATCAGTCTTTTGGTAAAATCATCACTGTTGCAAAGAAACAACAATGGATGGGGACCACTGGCCTCCAGTCTTAATATACTGTATACCTCCCAAATTTGATCGGTCAATGTGGCCCACTCTTGAACTAAACAGTTGTATGTTTTTTTTAATGATTTGCCATTTCTTTAACATGGTCTCTAATAAAAATTATTTGACAAGGCTTTTTAATGGTTCAAAAATTGCTAAATGCTCACCACAACATTTTTATTATATGCGTCTGATGGCATATGGCACACCCACTGATAGCATAATCTAGGGCTGTGTAGAAATCTGAAGAACTGTTTGATAATAGAATAGAATAGAATAGAATAGAATAGAATAGAATAGAATAGAATAGAATAGAATAGAATAGAATAGAATAGATCTTGGAGGTCTTCTAGTCCAACCCCCTGCTCAAGCAGGAGAACCTATACCATCTCAGACAAGTGACTGTCTAGCCTATTTTTAAAAATCTCCAGTGATGGAGCACCCATGATTTCTGAGGGTAAGCTGTTCCACTGGTTGATTGTCTTCACTGTCAGGAAGTTTCTCCTTAATTCCAGGTTGCTTCTCTCTTTGATCAGTTTCCAACCATTGTTTCTCGTCCTTCCCTCTCGTGCTTTGGTGAACAACCTGGCCCCCTCTTCTTTGTCGCAGCCCCTCAAACACTATAATACTGCTAACATATCTTCCCCATTTCTTCTTTTCTTTAGACTAGCCAAACCCAAGTCCTGCAGCCATTCTTCATATGTTTTAGTCTCCAGGCCTTTGATCCTCTTAGTTGCTTTTCTCTGAATTTTTTTCCAAACTCTCAACATTTTTTTTTTGTGATATGGTGACCAAAACTGGCTGCAGTATTCCAGGTGTGGTCTTACTAGGGTTTTATAAAGTGGTACTAATACTTTGCATGATCTTGATTCTATGCCTCTGTTTATACAACCCAGGATTGTATTTGATGATGCTTCAACCAAATAACTCAGTTGAAGCAAATTTGCAGACTGAAACTTGGGGGCTGCTTAAAAATAGGAACTCAGATTTGAAGGATTTAAGGTATTCTTGAGCTTTTTAAAGATTTTGTATCCTTTCAAATAATTTTACAGATTTTTAACTGCTTTTAGAATTGTCATAAATGATTATCATTGTTGTAACTTTGGGGAGAAGTAATAGCATTGTCTCTGTCATTGAGATGAATAACTAGCCAACCTATTTAAACCTCATTAAACTCTTTGCTTCTCATAGGTGGCAAGACTAATTACTTTCTTCATTCATTTTCTCAGTTTTCAGCTTCTTTAATGTTGCTAGCCATACATTTTAATGATGGTTTCTATCCTTTGTTGATGGAAAATTATACACTTGAGTTGGTTCTGCTAAAAGAACTGGGAGCTCACCTCAGCTTTCAGCCTTCTGAATATGAGCTCAGTGCTGATCATGCTTTTAAATTCTGTATGACTGGGGCAAATTTAAATCTCTTGACGCATGAGAGAATGTCTGATAGACTTACATTTGAAAAAGACAGCCAGAACTTTGCCAACTTCAAATACAAGGATGAGGATGACAAAGTTACAAAAGTCACATCTTTTGTGGCTTATTTTATGACATTACACTTCATTGTCACCCTGCTTCTGCTGCCTCTTTTAACTAAGTTAGAGTACCGCCAGCAAACTGCAATGCTGTCACAACCTTATTAGGTATCTTTTCCAGATAAGAATCATGCTTGCCAAAAAGTAACACAAATTCTCTTAGCATCCCCAAAATCCCAGTGATCAAAGGTAGTCAAGCTATCCTATCCCATAAGATCAAGTATGTAGTCATTCTTCGATGTCATTCTAAACCTAGAAGGCCAGAAAAGCAAGTGGAAAACAAAGATTTTATTAAAAGTAAATGTTTGTATTATAAAATCAAAGTGCTCTACAAGATAAAAATTTTGGACCTTGTTGTATTATGTTTCCCAATCATTACTATCTATATGTTAGAAGAAATGTTGCTTTTACTTTTGAGGCTTGGAAGTTTGAATAAGTAATTTATTTACTCTGAATCTTATATCTTCAGTCTGAATTCTTGATCTATACTTATGCCTCAACTAAATTTAGATTTGAGGAGAGAGAAAGAGAGAAACCAACATATCTCAAACATTTGGAGCTCATAAAACTGAGAACACTTGCTATTAGCAATTTTTGACAACTTTACAGTAAATCTTCCTATCTGGCTTAAAACTTTATTTTTGCATCATACAATTCTCTCCTTCTACTATATCTCCCTATATCTTTCATTGAGATAGGTGCTGGAAATGAACTATATAAAATGTAGCTGTAGGAAAAAAGAAAAGAAAATCAGGCTGTCGGTTAGTGGCTGTCTTTCCTTGGTTAGATTTTAGATGTGGCAAGAGAGGGAACATAAGAAACTGCCTTTGCTGATTTACATCACTGGTCCATCCAGTTTAATGGTCCATTGAATGATAGTTAATAGCTTTCTGTAGATTCAGGCAGGAGCTTTTCCAGCTCTACCTAGCAACTCTTTAGAGCTTGCTAGGAGGAACTATTTTAAAAACACTTTTAAAAGAAAGTAGAGCAAAGAGGGGAATCATCCATACCTTAGTTCCAAAACATATTAACTGGAACAGAACCCTGGTGATTTTAAACAATCTATTATCCCAAACAATTCTGTTCTTAACCACTGAGCTAGACTGATTTCATTAATACTTCAGTATTAGCAGCCTATCTTGAATTAATTCAGACCAAAGCACTGAAGAAGCTTCTTGGATGGGAAGTAAAACAACTTCAAGGAAAAACAAAGGAAGTCCAGTTGCCTCTTGAAAAAGCACTTTTGGATCAAATGAAAGCATATAAATATTTACTGCAAACATTTTTCTGTTGTTTATATATTTATATATGATTTATTTTTGACCAAATCAACATATTTGGCTGAATTAGTGTATGTTTGTGCATATATGAATTGTAGCTGTCTGTATGCACACAAAAATGTACATATACATACAGAAACATAGTGTACATATTTTTAGACAAACACAAGTCTCCACAGGAAAAATAAAAATAAGCAAACATGTAAAAGGAGAAATATTTTTATGAGAATAAAAATATATAGATGTGGATTACTTGGCTATTATTTCATTAAAGATAGCAATTTTCATTTTCAATTTATTTTGCCAATAGGTTGCATGCCGATTATAAATTAGATAAGACCTACGTGGGGGGGGGATATACATACATACATACATACATACATACATATCTGTGTGTGTGTTTGTGTGTGTCTGTGTGTCTGTGTGTCTGTGTCTATGTGGTGCATGTATGGATACTTCTAATTAAGTATAAATTAAGAGAACATAGTCATGCCTTTTAAAAGTAGTGTGAGAAATACTTTGATTCCTGAATGTTTAAAAAGCATGAAAGTAACAATAACAACTTTAACAGAAAATAAACTGACAATGAGAGTAATGAATAGCAGCTATAACTAATAAATTAACTTTCTCCCAAAAAAGGAAGTCCACAAAAATAACTCTACAGATTTAACAAGCTTTTATAACCTCATTTGCAGAATTAAAGGCATGGGGGAGAGAAAATTGGCTTGGGGTGAATAGCACAGTTGGAATAAAAACTACAATTGAATATAATCAAGCTCCATTCTACTTGCACTGTTGAATATTTTCAGCACAGATAAAACTGGTAGATATTTTAACACTGAGCAATTAGTTTTGTCTGAAATATGTGGCAATTGAGTCACATTTTTTT
>NW_015389605.1:0-1882 GCF_001527695.2 Protobothrops mucrosquamatus
GGGGGGGGGGGGGGGGGGCTGGATGGTGGTGCGGGCTGCCGGGAGCCCTTAGACAGCAGAGGTCAAACGCCCAGCCTGGCCCTCGAGCATCCATGGCACCAATCCCTGCCCCACTTCCCCAAGGGGGCACCCAACTGCACTTACCTCCTCCTCAAGGCTGCTGCTGCTGTGCTTGCTCTCCTTAGCCAGGTTGCTCATGATGGGTACGAGGGCAAAGTCAGAGGGAGGCCCATTCCCTCTCCATGGGAGGAGACCCAACTTTGTATCCAAAGCTCCCTTAGCAATAGGATGGGAGACCCCCAGGAGGAGGGGGCAAGGGGATGGTAAAAGGGCAGCAGGCAGGACTAAGGCAAGATTTCCCTCAGACCCTCCCTCTCCTTCTTTCCTACTTTCCTTCTTTCCTTCCTTCCTTCCTTCCAGTACAGAGTGGTGGAAAATATTTGAGATGAGGGAGGGAGAAAAACAGGCAAGAAACGTAGCTGAGGAGGTGTCACCCTTCGTGAGGAATGAAGAAATGCACTATCGCCTGGAAGTGGCCAGCACATAGCCCTCACCTACTTCACATATCTGGCTTGGTGGGCTCTGGGGGAGGGGATGCCATGAGCAGCGTGAGAGTCAACGTTACCTGCGTAATGCCGCCCAGCCCCCAGCCTGCCCGGTCTCGGCAGGCAGCGAGGCGCTCTCCTCACAGCACCGAGAGGTTGAGCCGGGTGGTGCAAAGCTCGCCAGCTTTGCACCTTGCTGCCTGCTGAAACTGGGCAGGCTGGGGGCTAGGCAACATTGCACTTCTCATCAGTTTCGCGCCACCTGGCTCAGCTCTGGGCGCTTCCAACAAGTAGAGTCCATGGAGTAAGCTAGATTCGCTTAACAACCATGTGATTCATTTAACAACTGCACTGATCTGTTAACGGTGGCAAAAAAGGTCATAAAATTGGCTGCAGCTCAACTGCCTTGCTGAGCAACTGAAGTTCTGGTCCTAATTAAATAATTGACCAGTGGAACAGCTTGCCACCAGAAGCTGTGGGTGCTTCATCACTGGAGGTTTTTAAGAAGAGACTTGTCTGAAATGGTATAGGGCAGGGGTGTCAAACTCAATTTCACTGAGGGCCGCATCAGCATTGTGGTTGCCCTCGGGGGGGCAGGTGGGTGTGGCCAGGGTGGGTGTGGCCTACTGGGTGGGCGTGGCCAGCTCTACATCATTCGCGTCAAGGGTGCCTGTGGGGGCCTGGGCAGGAGTGGGACAGATCTGAGGGTCTCTGGCAGAAGGGGGTGGGACCGGGGCAAGTGCCAAGGCATGGTCCACTGGAGGAACCTCACTGTGAGGAGAGCGCCCCGCTGCCTGCCGACACCCCTCCCCCAGAGCCCATCAAGCCGGATAGGTGAAGTAGGCGAGGGCCGTTTGCTGGCTACTTCCAGGCGATGGTCCATTTCTTCATTCCTCACAAAGGGGGACACCTCCCCAACATGCACCCAGGGGACGGGGACGACGCGGCAGGGGCTGGTTCCTCGCTGTTTCTGGACGGCCTTGTGGAGCTGAATGCCTTTCAGCATAGATGGCCACCACAAAAGTGTACATTGGCTCCCGGCCGGCCTGGGCCAGGGCCAAGGCAGCAGGGGCCGTTCCCTCACTGTTTCCAGGATGGCTTCGCAGGCCACATGAAACCACTTCGCGGGCCGCATCCAGCCCCCGGGCCTTGTGTTTGACATGTCTGATGTAATGCAACATAGTGTGTTCAATTATCTGTACTGTATTCTATGAACAGGTATAGCCAAATAACCAGAAAAAGGAAGCACAACTGGCTTAGGTTGATATCGGGTAGCTTTCCTTCATCTGATTGTATCCCATGAGCATGAGCGTTTAGAGAGCCAATCAGGTGTCATC
>NW_015389605.1:4216-6032 GCF_001527695.2 Protobothrops mucrosquamatus
GAATCACTGCAGTTCTTAAGTAAATCTGGCTTCCCCATTGACCTTGCTTTGTCAGAAGCTTGCAAAAGTTGATCACACGGCAACCGTCATAAAGATGAGTCAGTGGCCAAGTGTCTGAATTTTGGTCACATGACCATGGGGGCACTGTAAGTCGATGGCTAGCTGTAATGCCTATTCAAGAAAGCCAAGCTGAGGTCGACAAAAGGGGATCACATGACACCGGGACACAGCAACCGTCATAAATATGAGTGGGTTGCCAAGTGTCCAAATTATGATCAGGTGACCCTGGGGATGCTGCAACAGTCGTAAGTGTGAAAAATGGTGATAAGTCACTGTTTTCAGTGCTGTTGTAACTTAGAACAGTCACTAAACAAACTATTGTAATTTGAGGACTACCTGTAAATCTACTTAAGAACGCTTCTACAAATGATGAAATTAGCTAGTTGGGTAATGAAACGTCTGCAAGAAAACAACCAAGCTCAGAGAGCACCAAGGACCCCAGAGTTCTCCTCCTCCTCCTCCTCCTCCTCCTCCCACACTCCCTTCTAGCACTGATGATGTTCCCTAGTTGAGTAATGAAATGTCTGCAAGAAAACAACCAAGCTCAGAGAACATCAAGGATTCCACAATCCCCCTCCTCCTCCCCCTCCTCTTCCCCCTCCTCCTCCTCCCCCTCCTCCTTCCCTTCCTCCTTCTCCCACCCTCCTCCTCATCTGCCGCAAACCAAACTTCCTTCTAGCATTGAAGATGTTACCTAGCTGGGTCGTGAAACATCTGCAAGAAAACCACCAAGTTCAGAGAGCACCAAGGAGCCCGTCGTTCAACCCTCAGCTACAAATATCCCCTTGTACAGGTAGCCCTCAACTTACAACCATTCATTAAGTGAGGAGGAGGAGAAGGAGGAGAAAAAGTAGAAGGAAGAGGCGGAGGAGGAGGAGAACTGTGGGGTCCTTGGTGCTCTCTGAACGTGGCTTCCTTGCAGACATTTCATGACCCAAGTAGGTAACACCATCCATCTCCTTTTACCTAACTGGGTCACGAAACCTCTGCAAGGAAACAGCCAAACTCAAAGAGCACCAAGGAACCCACAATTCGACAGTGAACTAAAGCAGCCTATTTATACATATTTCTGTACAAACTTTTAGGAGGCAAACGATTAACTAACTAGTTAAGAGCTGCAGTGGCGCAGTGGTTAGACTTCTCACCAGCTCAAGGTTGACTCAGACTTCCATCCTTCCAAGGTCGGTAAAATGAGGATCCAGATTATTGGGGGCAAGAGGCTGACTCTGTAAACCACTGAGAGAGGTCTGTCTGTCTGTCTATCTATCTATATCTGTCATAGTGGCCCAGTGGTTAGAATGCAGTATTGCAGGCTGACTCTGCCCAGTCTGGAGTTCGATCCTGACCGGCTCAAGGTTGACTCAGCCTTCCATCCTTCCGAGGTCGGTAAAATGAGGACCCAGATAATTGGGGGGCGAGCAATATGCTGACTCTATAAACCGCTTAGAGAATCTGTGAAGCGGTATATAAGTCTAAGTGCTATTGCTATTCGCCCTGAATCCAGCAAGGAACAAGAGAAACATAACAGGCGGCTGTATTTAGTTTCAAGTTTCAAGTTTCAAGTTTATTGCATTTATATCCCGCCCTTCTCCTGGTGGACTCAGGGCGGCTTACAGCCAATTAAAAACAGAACAATTGATACAATATACAAAATTAAAACAAATTAAAAGATATATTTAAATAGGCCTTTTCTTATTTTTAAAAGTTGATTAAAAATCCAATAGTAAAATATCCCTAGGCCAGTCCTGCCTGCTGA
>NW_015389605.1:7506-43297 GCF_001527695.2 Protobothrops mucrosquamatus
CCTCCCTCCCTCAACTGAAGGAGAGAGCGGGTCACCCTGAAGAGGGTGGCCGGGCGATTATCTGATGACGCAATGAGGGTGGAGTAGTAGTTTGACCTCGCCACCCTCATCGCCACTAGGTAGGATCTAACCTGTATCCTTGCCTGTGTTCGGTCAGATTCGGTTCGGCTCGCCCTCCAACTGCTCTCCAGGCGTCTTTAACAGAGTTTTTAACTATTAGGATAGAAGGAAACAACGGTTTGCAGAAGGGAAAATTGGGAGACATGGGCCACGCTCATTTCTCCCATGACTTACTGTCCGTCTGGAGAGCAGAAGTTAACATTTCTCGGCATTTGCTCCGGACTGTGTCGCACGTGATGGGCATGGGGGGGAAAGTTGTGATTTTGGGCGTGGTGGGACTTTTTACGGACTCCTGCCTTTTGAGCGAGCTGAAAGAGAAAAAACAAACCTGTCAGAATTTCGAGGTATCATTCTGCATTTCTAGACGTTTTGAAAGCCTCTCTCCTATTTGACCGGGAATATTATTTATTCTTTCCGAGTCTTTGTATAGATTTTATTAGTTTTTATGGGGTTAGGAATAAGGTGGGGTCGGAGTTGGGGTTGGGATTTAGGTTAGGGTTAGGATTAAGGTTAGGGTTGGGGTTTTTCCAAATAACATCTTATATATATAAATAAAAATGTAAATGTTCGTTTGTTCAAAATCTTAAAATCTCCGAAAGTTCTTCACCGATTGCTTTGAAATTTTCACACAACGTTGCATTCGAATACGCGCGTGTTTTTATATATCTATATTATATAGATGTCACACCTGTGACAGGTAAAAACGTGCTTTTTTTGAAAAACAGCGCCATCTGTTGGACGTAAAAGCAACACACGCTTTTACCAGACTGAGCCACAGCAATGCGTGGCTGGGTACAGCTATTCTCAATATTTAGCAAACAGCATAATGTCTGGGTTTGTGTGTTTAACAAGCAATAATAGGTAATAGTTAATTATCATAAACAATATGTTAATTAATCACTCTATAGCCTTCTTCTTGCTAATATATATATTCAAAATTATACATCACATACCTTTCTCTCTAATTCGTCTTTCTAGCCATTGATAGAAATTATCCCATGTTTTAAAATACGCTTAGTCTTCTTTCTCTTTTATCTTTAAAGTCAATCTGTCCATTTCTGCACACTCTAGAATTTTCTTAATTAGGACTTCTTCAGCTGGGAAGTTTTAATTTTTTCCAATGTTGGGCAAATACAATTCTTGCTGCCGTTAGCAGGTGTAGTATTAAGTGTCAGCAATCTTTGTCATAATAAGCTCCTATTATTCCTAACAAAATTAATTCTGGTTTCAAGTCTATTTGTTTTTTAGTCTTCCGAGCCTTTGGAAGATAAAAATTAATTTCCTTATCTTTCTTATCCTGTTCTCCAGATGAGTGGTTCACAGGTATTCCTTCGACTTACCACAGTTCATTTAGTGACTGTTCAAAGTTACAACGGCACTGAAAAAAGGGACTTGCGACCGTTTTTTTCACTGCAGTGATTCACTTAACAACTGTGGCAAGAGAGGTCGTAAAACGGGGCAAAACTCACTTGACACGTGTCTCACTTCACAACAGAAATTTGGGGCTCAATTGTGGTCGTAAGTCGAGGACTACCTGTACATATTATGCTCACTAAAAGATATTAGGTGTATTCAAGAAGAGTTTTGGAAATGCAACTGACAAGACAGTGAAAGTGTAATCAGGAGCACACTAAGGATTTAAATCAGGGTCTTCAAACTTGGCCCTTTTATGACTTGTGGACTTCAACTCCCAGAATTCCTCAGCCAGGCACACGTGTGCCTGGCTACGGAATTCTGGGAATTGAAGTCCACAAGTCATAAAAGGGCCAAGTTTGAAGACCCCTGGTTTAGAAAATTAAGCATGGTGACCTCCATTTTTATTTTTTTTTTACAAATTGGCAAAAACAGAGGAACTAAAATCTTAAAGAGTTAAAAAAAATACCCTTTATAGCTACAATCCTTTCTCCTTCTTAAGCTTGTAATAGTAATGCCTTTTTTGCTGTTGTATGTGCTTGGCCCTGATTTGAAGCACTCCCATTGTAAAATTTACTCAGCAGCTTCCTTATCATCAAAATTCTTGGCTTAAAGGCTGACTTTCACTCAGATTAGGAACATCCATTTTTTCCTGATTCAAAAAATCCAGCTAAGACAGCACCCTGTTCCCACTATGGTCAATGCCATAAAGTAGTCCTCAACCTACGACCACAACGGGGCCCAAAATTTCCATTGCTAAGGGAGACAGTTGTTAAGTGAGTTTTGCCCCATTTTGCGACCTTTCGTGACGCAGTTCTTAAGTGAATCAGTGCGGTTGTAACAAGGTTGTTAAGTGAATCTGGCTTTCCCCATTGGCTTTTCTTGTCGGAAGGTCGCAAAAGGGGATCACATGACCCCGGGACACTGCAACGGTCATAAATATGAGTCAGTTGCCAAGTCTCTGAATGTGAGGGGAACATCTGGGGCAGGGGTAGGCAACCTTGGCTCTTTTATGACTCGTGGACTTCAACTCCCAGAATTCCTGAGCCAGCATGGCTCTGCTTGGAAACCTCTCCCTTTCCCCTCAGCATGGCTGGCTCAGGAATTCTGGGAGTTGAAGGCCACGAGTCATAAAAGAGCCAAGGTTGCCTACCCCTGGTTTTGGCTATGGATTGTAGTCCCTTTAAGGTTTAATGTTTTATCTTCCTGCATGGTTCAATTAACCTGATGATTTTGGGCTGCCTTTTTGTTGTTCTGCAGTAGAGTGATGCTAAAACGGTTCCAAATACATGCATGCATGTAAGAACAGATGTGTCAAACTCAAGGCCCACGGGCCAGCTAGTTTTCAGGCCTAAGCGGCACAGTATCCTGGTGATTCACCCAATGCCACTCAATTGGATTTGATGTCTCAGGTAATTATAGAATTCAGAGTCTCCAGGTAATTGGCACAATCACCCAGTTGGCTTTCATGCCTAAGGCAGGACTTGAACTCACATTTCATGCTTTCTAGCCTGGTGTCTTAACCACTAGGCCAGAGGTAGGCAACCTTGGCTCTTTTATGACTTATGGACTTCAACTCCCAGAATTCCTGAGCCAGCCATGTTGAGGGGAAAGGGAGGTTTCCAAGCTGAGCCATGCTGGCTCAGGAATTCTGGGAGTTGAAGTCCAGGAGTCATAAAAGAGCCAAGGTTGCCTACCCCTGCCCAAATGCCTGAATTTTGATCACGTGACCATGAGGAAAAAATATTTAAATATTTAAACCAGGGGTCTTCAAACGTGGCTCTTTTGTGACTCGTGGACTTCAACTCCCAGAATTCCTGAGCCAGCATGGCTCAGCTTGGAAACCTCTCCCTTTTCCCTCAGTATGGCTGGCTCAGGAATTCTGGGAGTTGAAGTCCACGAGTCACTAAAGAGCCAAGGTTGCCTCCCCCTGCCCATGGGGATGCTGCAATGGTCATAACTGTGAAAAACGCTCCTGTCACTTTTTTCAGTGTAGTTGTAACTTCGAATAGTCACTAAATGAATGGTTTTAAGTCGAGGATTACCTGTATTTCTGGGAAACCTTTAAGCAGGAGAAGAAGGCTATTGCTCCTGTAAAGGTGGCCTTAGCCTGGAAATCAAGCAAACCAACAGATCCTCTCCATAAAACATTTCTTTAATCCTACGTTTTTCGTCAAGGAGCCATTTTTATGATAAGACATTCCTCAGGTAACACTCCGCGTAAAGAGCTGGTTTCCTTTATCTGGCGTGAGCAACCTTAGACCTAAACTTTAATTCGCAAAGATGTTTTAGAAGGACCAGCAAAAAAATAAGCAGAATTGTGGATCACGCACTGAGGAAATGCGACACAATTATTCAGATTGACTCTACGCAACGTCATTGGATCAATGATTAACCTAATATTCTAGACTGTATGTGCAGACTGCTTTGTTCTGAAAAATATTATGAAAAACAAGGAGGGAAGGAAGAATAGCCAACGATACAATGGCATTAGGGCCCAGGTTCTTTTTCTACGAAACTAAAATGATCCATCAAAGATAATAAAGGGAACGTTTGGACTCCGGTAAACTTCACGATGTGTTTGTGAGCACGAGATCACAACTCCTGTTCATTTCAAATTGTCAGATTATTCAGAAAAGAGATCATAAGGCATGTAGTTTAATAGAATAGTTTAATAAAGCATGTAGTTTAATAGAATAAACTTTCTATAACAGGGGTCTTCGAACTTGGCAACTTTAAGACTTGTGGACTTCAACTCCCAGAATTCCTCAGCCAGTCCTCAGGGCTGGTGAAGAGTTCTGGGAGTTGAAGTCCACAAGTCTTAAAGTTGCCAAGTTTGAAGACCCTTGTTCTGTAACATCGACGCTGGTTGTTCTCGACTTATAACCACAACTGAAACCAGAATTTCCATTGCTAAGCAAGGCAGTTGTTCACACATCCAATCTCCCAACGTGTTTTGCCATGATGGTTAAACGAAACCCTGAGGTTATTATATGAATCATGCGGTTGTTAAAGAAATCCAGATTCTTCCACTGACTTTGCGTGTCAAAAGCCAGCTGGGAAAGTCACCAATGGTGACCACATGACCTGGGGACACTGCAACTGCTGTACATACATGCCAGTTGCCAAGTGACCAAATTTTGATCATGTGACTATGGTCACGCTGTGACAGTCGTAAGGGCGAGGACTGGTTATAAGTTGCTTTTTAGTGCCGTTGTAACTTTAAACCGTCGCTAAATAAATAGTTGTAAGTTCAGGACTGCCTGTATATCCAAGATATATCCAAGTCCAACCCCCTGAGTACAAGGTTGGTCTAGATGACCTCCAAGATCCCTTCCAACTTTATTATTATTATTTTACTTCTATCCAGGTTGAAAGTGGTCCTTCCAATTACTCTGTGAAGTAGGTCAATTTGAGGGGCTCCAGATGCTGGGATGAAGTAAAGACAAGAATAGAAAAAGCCCAAACAGCATTCTTCAAAATGAAAAAGGTCTTCTGCCTAAAACTGAAAATCAGGCTTGTCAGATGCTACATTTTTTCTATCCTGCTCTATGGAGTAGAGAGTTGGTCTCTGACAGAAGGCCACCTGAAGAGACTAGAAGCATTTGAAATGTGGATTTACAGGCGGCTGTTACGTATAAGCTGGGTTGATAAGATCAGAAATGAGGAAGTGATAAGCCCCCTGGGAAAGCCAAGGGAAATCATCAAAACAATTAAAAAAACAAAAATTAGAATATTTCGGACACGTGATGCGACACCCAGAAAAATACGACATACTCCATTTCATCCTCCAGAGAAAGATTGAAGGCAAGTGAGGTCCAGGCAGAAGAAGAACATCATGGCTTCAAAATCTAAGGGACTGGTTTGGACAAAACTCAGCAGCACTTTTTCATGCGGCTGCTGATAAAAACAGGATCGCCAACATGATCGCCAACGTCCAATAATGGATATGGCACAAGAAGAAGAAGATAAGTAAGGAATTCCCCCCCCCCAAAACAGAACCTGGACAGTAGATACCTCAAAAGGCAAGTAGGGTGCATAAAATGTATTAACCAACCTGGTGCAGCACCAACCTTGTTGAATTTAATTCACGGCAATGTGTATAAAGTAATACACCGCTAATGCCAATTAGTCTGAGCCTCGGGAGCACTAGATCCTTAACAGACCTCATTAAAGTGGCTTATCAACTTAACCATTTCTGGCTCAAGAGGTTGCCTACCCCGGTCTAGTCCAACGGTCTTCAAACTTGGCAACTTTAAGACTTGTGGACTTCAACCCCCAGAATTCCTCAGCCAGCCAGGGTTAGCTGAGGAATTCTCGGAGTTGAAGTCCACAAGTCTTAAAAGTTGCCAAGTTTGAAGACCCCTGGTCTAGTCAATTGGACTACAACTCCAGTCACGCCTCAGGCAGGAGGCCCAAAAGCTAATGCTGGCTAAGAATGAGGGCAGTCTTAATCTAACACAGATAGTCCTCGACTATCCGTTCATTTAGTGACCGTTCAAAGTTACAACGGCACTGGAAAAAAGTGACTTAGGACTGTTTTTTTTTTACATTCATGCCCTTTGAGGCATCCTCAGGGTCACGTGATCAAAATTCAGACGCCTGGCAACGGACTCGTATTTATGACAGTGGCAGTGTCTTGGGGGGTCACGTGATCCCTTTTTGTCCCCTTCTGACGAGCACCTTCTAGCACTGAT
The DNA here is from genome assembly GCF_001527695.2 of Protobothrops mucrosquamatus. Lineage (NCBI taxonomy): Eukaryota > Metazoa > Chordata > Lepidosauria > Squamata > Viperidae > Protobothrops > Protobothrops mucrosquamatus. The sequence continues at coordinate 13,737 of NW_015389605.1, forward strand.
GAGGTTACCTAGTTGGGTAACAAAACGTCTGCAAGGAAACAACCCAGCTCAGAGGGCGCCAAGGACCCCCCAGGGCTCCTGCTCCTCCTTGCAAACCCCACTCCCTTCTAGCACTGATGATGTTACCTAGTCGGGTAATGAAACGTCTGCAAGAAAACAACCAAGCTCAGAGAACACCAAGGACCTCTCAGGAACCCATTTATGCTAAAGGGGAAAATCCTTCCCTCAGTAGAGGTGGAGGCCTCAGACACAACCTGTCCCCGCCATTTTTTTAGGCTGCTCTGGAGTCAGTCCCCAGGAAGAGTAAGACCACTGACTCATATTCAACAGGGAGGTCACACTTAATGACTGGGATTTATAACGGACTTTTGTTTTACTATTTATATCCTGCTTTATAAAACTCTAGTAAGACCACACCTGGAAGACTGCAGCCAATTTTGGTCACCATATCACAAAAAAGATGTTGAGAGTTTGGAAACAATTCAGAGAAGAGCAACTAAGATGATCCAAGGCCTGGAGACTAAAACATACGAAGAACGGCTGCGGGACTTGGGTTTGGCTAGTCTAAAGAAAAGAAGAAATAGGGGAGACATGAGAGCGGGGTTACAGTATCTGAGGGGCTGCCACAAGGCAGGGGGGGGTGTCACGTTATTCTCCAAAGCACCAGAGGGAAAGACAAGAAACAATGGTTGGAAGCTGATCAGAGAGAGAAGCAACCTGGAATTAAGGAGAAACTTCCTGACAGTGAGGACAATTAACCAGTGGAACAGCTTGCCTCCAGAAATCGTGGGCGCTCCATCACTGGAGATTTTTAAGAAGAGACTGGACATTCACCTGTCTGAGAGGGCATAGGTTCTCCTGCTTGAGCAGGGGGCTGGACTAGAAGACCTCCAAGGTCCCTTCCAGCTCTATTCTATTCTATCTATATCCCCAACCTGTGAGCCAAGGCCCACTACTGGTCCATGCCGTATTCACCAACCAAGCAGCGTGAGTGGCTGGCTGGTGCACGAGTCCGTATGCACGTACTGCCCCACTCACGCGAGCGTTGCAGGGACTCAGGGCCCCACTCGCGTGAGCAAGATACACATACGCGCGTGCACACCTGCCCCTCCCACAAAACCATCCCCTCTCCCCCCCCCCACCTCTGCCTCCCTCTGGGCCGTCAACACGGAAAGGTTGAGGAACTCTGCCTGAACCAGCTTGCCCAGACTGAAGATGCTACTTTGGATAAGCAGCAAAATGTTTGGAATTAAAAAAAAAAAAAGAAATTCCAGTTGCCAGGACTCAACTCCCAGATACCGTGATGTGAGGTTAAGCCATTCCCCCGAGCTTTGTCGTACATTGGTTTGCTTCCGTGAGTGTATCGACTCTTCTCACATTCAGCAATCAAACCAATTCCATATTCACATGAATTACGGTCTGTAATTCAAGCTTCTTCAGTTCTGACTGAATGGTGGAGGGTGGAAGGATTTATATCCCTTGCAGTCATCTGGTCCTTAGCAGTGTTACTGAGGCCACTTGGAGGTTGATGGGTCTGTGGGTGCTTCATCAGTGGAAATTTTTAAGAAGAGATTGGACAGCCATTTGTCTGAAATGGTATAGGGTTTCCTGCCTGAGCAGGGGGTTGGACTAGATGATCTCCAAGGTCCCTTCCAACTCTGTTATTCCGTTACTTGTACTCTGATTCAGGGGGTCCTGACGATACAAATAAACCTCCATGTAGCCTCAACGACTCTCAGAAAGAGCACTAACGGCCAGATGATTGTAAAGAATATAAATCCTTCCATTCCTCACTATTCAGTCAGAGCTGAAAAAGCTTCTTGGATGAAAAGTGAAATGTCTTCAAGGAAGAACAAAGAAAGTCCAGCTGCCTCCTGATAAATTTTTATTGGGACAATAAAAATCATTCATAACATCCGAACGGTACAATCGGTCGTGCTTCACTGTGTTACTGAATATTTGCTCTAGTCGCAGGAGTAGGCAACCTTGGCTCTTTTATGACTCATGGACTTCAACTCCCAGAATTCCTGAGCCAGCCACGCTGAGGGGAAAGGGAGAGGTTTCCATGCTGAGCCATGCTGGTTCAGGAATTCTGGGAGTTGAAGTCCACAAGTCATGAGGGGGCCATAGTTCCCCCATGCTGGCTCATTTGTTTGGAATGATATAGGGCAGGGGTAGGCAACCTTGGCTCTTTTATGATTCTTGGACTTCAACTCCCAGAATTCCTGAGCCAGCATGGCTCAGTTTGGAAACCTCTCCCTTTCCCCTCAGGGTGGCTGGCTCAGGAATTCTGGGAGTTGAAGTCCACGAGTCATAAAAGAGCCAAGGTTGCCTAGCCCTGCATCTAGTGGGATGTGACTCAAGGCTAAATTGAACTGAATCCTTGATTTGGTGATTATACACACAAGGAATCTGTCTCCGGTACCGAAGCTCTCAGTGTGCAGGTAGTCCTCGACTTACAACAGTTTGTTTAGTGACCATTCAAAGTTACAACAGCACTGAAAAAGTGACTTACGACCATTTTCAAAGTTACGACGTTTCCAGCATCCTCATGATCAAAATTCAGATACTTGGCAACTGCTTCATACTTACGACAGTTGCTGAGTCCCAAGGTCAAAGCAATCCCCTTTTGCGACGTTCTGCAAAGCAAAGTCAGTGGGGGAAGCCAGATTCACTTAACAACCGTGTTACTAACTTATCAACTGCAGTGATTCGTTTAACAACCGAGGAAAGAAAGGCTGCAAAATGGGTCAAAATTCACTTAACAACCAAAGTTTTAGTCTCAATTGTGGCCGTAAGTCAAGGACTACCTGTACATGTAAAGCAACAGAATAATCATAATCATACCAATAAGAGGGAGGAGGAAGATAGATAATAATAATAAGCCATAAATATTACTGCAGCCATACTACATGGCAAATACACATGGACATTAGGCAGCACCCTGGGAATTATGCGTTCAGCAGAGTAATAGCCGAACCAACTGGCCAATCACTTCTTAGGTTTTCAAATTATGTAGAATCATTTTAACATTAAACATCTGTGTGTTTCTATCCAGAAAATGTTTCAATCAACATCAAGGTCTAGGGAAAATTAACAGAACTACTCCGAGTCCTCTGATTGGGAATCGCAAGCCCCTGATTTGAGTTGTTGATTGACACACGCAGAATCATTTGAGAATCCCACGAAGGAATTTAGAATAAATGTACATTGGTACACTTGGAGACGAGGATTGCAAGATTTAGGACAGGTGGCGTTGCCAGTAATTTTTTAATCACTGGCCAAAGGACCCTTATCCCTTTGTGTGGCATTGTGATACTACTTAGTCAAAAGAAATTGATGTACATAAACAGAAGGCTGGGTTAATAAAGAAATAAATAAAACTACAAATGAAATAAAGCAACAAAATGAGAAATGGTCTTTATTAATAAAAGGAACAGTGTGAGAAAGACAGAAGAAATGAAAGTGAATCAAATAATAAAGAAGAATAAAAAGAAATGCACCAAGTCCACTGTGTTTTGTAGGTGTTTTATTTTTTCTTCCATTTATAACTGTAGAATAGGACATTATATAACCTATATGTCAAAATGGAGCCACCATCGCTTCTCAGGAACCTTTGTCAGTAGAGAAGTAACATTTCCCCGTTTGAATTAAGCTAAGTAGGGAAGCCATATTAATATTAATAATAATAGACATCTGGCTAGAAACTGGGAGGATGTGAGTTCTAGTCCCGCCTTAGGCATGGAAGTCAACTGGGTGACTTTTGGCCAATAACAGGGAAACTGTGAGTTCCTAGTCCTGCCTTAGGCATGAAAGCTGCTAGGTGACTTTGGGCCAATTACCAGGAGATTGGAATTCTAGTCCTGCCCTGGGCATGATAACTGGCTGGGTGACTTTGGGCCAATCACAAGGAGGTGGTCAGTTCTAGTCCTACCTTAGGCATGAAAGCTGTTGTGTGACTTTGGACCAATTATCAGGAGATTGGGAGTTCTAGTCCTGCCCTAGGCATGAAAGCTACTGGGTGACTTTGGGCCAATCACCAGGAGATTAGGAGTTCTAGTTCTGCTTTAGGCATGGAAGCTGCTAGGTGATTTTGGGCCAATCATCAGGAGATTAGGAGTTCTAGTCCTGCCTTAGGCATGGAAGCTGCTGGGTGACTTTGGGCCAATCACCAGGAGATTAGGAGTTCTAGTTCTGCTTTAGGCATGGAAGCTGCTAGGTGATTTTGGGCCAATCCCCAGGAGACTGTGAGTTCTAGTCCTGCCTTAGGCATGAAAGTTATTGTGTGACTTTGGGCCAATCACCAGGAGATGGTGAGTTCTAGTCCTGCCTTAGGCATGAAAGCTGCTGGGTGACTTTGGGCCAATCACCAGGAGATTAGGAGCTCTAGCCCTACTTTAGGCATCCATCTAGGTGACTTTGGGCCAATCCCCAGGAGACTGTGAATTCTAGTCCCACTTTAGGCATGAAAGCCAGCTCTCTCTCTCTCAGCCAGTCTTGGGCCAGTCTCTCTCTCTCAGCCCGGCCTACTTCACAGGATTGTTATTGTGGGGGAAAATAGGAGGAAGGAGGAGTACTGGCTATGTTCACTGCCTTGAACTGTTTATAAAACAAATCATAAAGGTGGGATATGAACTAAATGAACATTTGAAACAAAACTTGGGTGGGTTAATTGGGCAACGGGCACAATACTACTATCTCTGGCTAAGGGTTACCTTTGGTCTCGCGAATCACCCGTCTGTTTTGAAGAAGACGCTGACAGCGAATTCTTCTTCTTTGCATCTCTCTTATCTTCGGAGGCATCTGAAGAGTTAAGAAGGAAGAAGGACAAGCAGTAAAGAACGACTGTCGCCCTAAGGAAGCCTTGTGCCACTAGTCAGCTTCTAGGACAGCCCGTTCCTTGGTCATAAGATCTTCTTCCAAAGCAGTAGATAACAGCATCATCCATGTTTCTATGTCTGCTTAACACCTGGGGGGGCTTGGAAGAATATCTGTCATAACGTGGACAATGACGGAGAGGGGATGCTATTTTTTGGGGGGGGGGCAATTAAAAGACCGAGCAACAAACCAGCTTTCGCCAGGAAAAAGGATCCACATCTAAGCTACATCTTTTTCCTGGAAATCTTTGTTACTTCTCCAAAGAGATACGGCAGGGGAACGTTCAGGGTTAAGGCTGCGTCCCTCCGTAACTGGAGACCCTTTCTAGTTTGTCCTCTGTTTGGACCTGAAGCTCGTTCCTGTTTGATTGCTTTGACTTTTGGAAGGTCTGTTTATGACCTACGGCAGTGATGGCGAACCTTTTAGAGACCGAGTGCCCAAAAACTGCCCCCCATCCCCGCTCCGCCCTGCCCAATGGGCCACCCACCACCTCCACGGCCCACCACAGATCACCCAGGCAGCCCAGCAGCATCATGGCGGCCACGCCCTCCGCCCATGCCCCGCAGCATCATCTGCGTGCAACGGGGCGCAAGGGTGGAGTCTTGTCCCCGCTGCCCGGCGACCATGTCCTTGGCTGCGCTGCTTCTGTGGGCCGTGCCCAGGGGCGACTCTCCTCCGGGGGGGCTGCTGATGAGGAGGGAGCTGTGGGAGGAGGCAGGGCTGGGGAGACGGTGTGTGTGCCCAAAGAGAGGGCTCCGAGTGCCACCTCTGGCACCCCTGCCATAGGTTCGCCACCACTGACAACGAAAATTGAACTAAATTTAATTTGGAAGTAAATATCGTTACAATTTGAGGGTAGATTATCAAGGTAGCAGCCACGAATCCCAGTATTCATGGACTTAGTATGAAGTACAGGTAGTCCTCAATTTGCAACGGGTCATTTAGTGACCGTTCAAAGTTACAACAGCCCTAAAAAAAGGTTACTTATGACCGTTTTTCACACTGACCACCACTGTAGCATCCCCGTGGTCATTGGCAACTGACTCATATTTACGACGGTCGCAGTGTGTCCCGGGGTCATGGGATCCCCTTTTGCGACCTTCGGACAAGCAAAGTCCATGGGGAAGCCAGATTCACTTAACAACCGAGTTATTAACTGAACAGCTGCAGTGATTCAGTTAACAAGAAAGGTCGTAAAAATGGGGCAAAAGTCAGGGGCTGCCCCAAAGAAGAGGGAGTCAAGCTAGTCTCCAAAGCTCCTGAAGGCAGGACAAGAAGCAACGGGTGGAAACTAATCAAGGAGAGAAGCAACCTAGAACTAAGGAGAAACTTCCTGACAGTGAGAACAATTAACCAATGGAACAACCTACCTCCAGAAGCGGTGAATGCTCCAACACTGGAAGTTTTTAAGAAGAGACTGGACAGCCATTTGTCTGAAATGGTATAGGGTTTCCTGCCTGAGCAGGGGGTTGGACTAGATGACCTCCAAGGTCCCTTCCAACTTTATTATTATTATTATCATCATCATCATCATCATCATCATCACTTAACAAATTTCTCACTTAGCAACATCAATTTTGGACTCAATTGTGGTCGTTAATTCGAGGACCAGCTGTAGTGGAATTAGGAATTCATGAATAACAGTACCATAGTCTTGCAAGGTTAGTTAGGACTGGGGAATTCTGAGAGTTTACAGCAGTGTTTCCCAACCTTGGCAATTTTCAAATGTGTGGACTTCAACTCCCAGAATTCCCCAGCCGGTCTTGCCCTAATCGTTTGCTGGTGGGGGGATTCTGGGAGTTGAAGTCCACATATCTGAAAGTTGCCAAGGCTGAGAAAAACTGGTTTAACGGTTAGGAAGGACCTGCCCCGATGGCTCTAGCAGTGAAAAGTGGGCAGACAGGAAATCTGTACCTTCAGACTTGCAAACTTCTGTTAACGTAGCCTTACGATAAAAGCAAGATTTAGTTCATCTGGTCAAGTTTCCTCACCGGTTTAACCAGGAAGGCTAACCAAGTTTATGTCCATGCAAATAGAAATTAAACTACTTTATTTGGCCAAGCGTGAATTAGACCAGGGCTTTTCAACCTTTTCACCCATTGTACCACTTTTAGGATATGGCAACATCCGAGGACCACCAGTCGCCTAGCAAGGTGTCAAAAACTTGATGACCAAAAAAAAAAAAGGAAAAAAGTGATAAAGTACAGGTAGTCCTCGACTTACAACAGTTCGCTTAGTGACTGTTCAAAGTTACAATGGCACTGAAAAAAGGGGCCCCCAAGCCACAGCTGAGCAAGACACCTGCCTGCCCACCTAGCGGTGCTTTTCCTCCTGTCCGAGGTTTTCATTGTTGTGAGCATTTCTGTTGAGGATTGGCAGCGGGGATGGAGTGGGGGGGTGTTTGGTTTTTATTCCCCCGTCTGTTGGGTGGTTGCAGCAGGTTTTGGTCACTTCACATGACCCTGGGACACTGTGACCGTCATAAATATGAATCAGTTGCCAAGCATCTGAATGTAAATCACAAGACCCTGGAGATGCTGCAACATTCCAGCTGATCGGTGCTTCTTCTGGGCTCAGCGGAAGTGCCAGGATCAGCGCCGAGCTCCAGCTGGAGCCTGGCGCTGATCCTGGCGCTTCCACTGAGCCCTGACAGCCCCGAAGAAGCGCTGATCCTGGCGCTTCCACTGAGCCCTGACAGCCCTGCAGCTCCAGCCATCTTTCGCTCAGGCTTGTGCGGTGCTGCCACCGGTTCAGCTCATTCCCCTCCCCCGCAACCACTTTTCTAGGATGGTCACGTACCACCTGCCAGGTGCCAATGTACCACAGGTGGTACCCATACCACTGGTTGAAAAGCCCTGTCCTAGGAGAGTGGATGTTCTCACCTGGTTTACAGGTCATCCTTGGTGTGCAAACCATTCTTTTAGTGACCGTCTGAAGTTCCAATGGTACTGAAAAAAATGGTCCTCGCACTTATGACTGTCACAACATCCCCATGGTCATGGGATCAACCTTGGGTTGCTTGGCAACCGGTATGTCTTTGCAACGGCTGCCTGCCATTTGCAGCATTCCCAGCCAGCTTCCGACAAACACAACCAAAGGGAGAGGCCGGAATTCACTTAACAAATGTACCACTGGTTGAAAAGCCCAGAATTAGACACACAAGGAATTTGTCTTTCATACAGAAGCTCTCAGGGTCCATGTGAAGCAATAGAATAATCATCATGGTCATAATAAGATAATAATAATAATAATAATAATAATAATAATAATAATAATAATAATAATAATAATAATAATAATAGGGAGGAATAAAGAAGACCGTAAGAAGGGTAAATGATTATGACGGGATTAAAATCTCTACACAGAAAGGGAATGCAATTCCTGCCTTCACATTTTGCATGCGCACGACGTAGCTCAAAACCGAAAGTAGCTGGATCTTGATTTATTCCATAAGGGTTTTTTTTTTAATTATTTGATTCGCCCATAGTATGCCTGCTTCTTACCTAAGAGCTTCTTCCAAGCTTTGATAAGCGATTTCGAGAGTGCAATCACTTCCTCATCTGTGCTTTGTTTTCGAAGGGCATTCACCGACATCCCGATTCGGGTAGACTGCAAAATATTAAACAGGGAGGGGTTCTTGTTTAAGCAAATCGCTTACATTAAATTCACTAGCTAGAGCCAGTGTTTCTCAACCTTGACAATTTTAAGGCATGTGGACTTCAACTCCCAGAATTCCACAGCCAGCATTGCTGGCTGTGGAATTCTGGGAATTGAAGTCCACATGCCTTAAAATTGTCAAGGTTGAGAAACACTGAGCTAGACTAAATTCCCCCAGGCAAGAGAAGAGCGCCCAAAGGTCAAGTTACAGATTATTTGACAATTTGCACTGATTCCATAAAACAGCAACTTTATAATTGCCCAGGTGGTCCTCGACTTACAGCCAGCTGTTCAATTAATGACCGTTCAAAAGTTACAACGGCGCTGAAAAAAAAGTGACTAATGACTACTTTTCACACTTATGACCATTCCAGCATCCCCACGGTCATGTGATCAAATTTGGGGTGCCTGGTAACTGGCATTTATTTATTATAGTGTCATTTGCAATCTTCTTAGGAAGCTTCTGATAAGCAAAGTCAAGGGGGGGGAGCCAAATTCGCTTAATGACCACGATTCACTTAACAGTTGCGGTGATTCACTTAACAATCATGGCAAAAAGGTCATAAAATGGGGCACCACTCACTTAACAACTGTCTTGCTTAGCAGTGGAAATTTTGGCCTCATCTGTGGTTGTGAGTCGAACACTACCTGCATAGTTCTATAAACCTTATCTCTGTCCCATTTTTCCCCCTGCTCCCTACAGAAACATTTTGTTTTCCATGCTGCTGGACACTTAATCACAACCTGAAATGGATTTTGAAGACTACAGATATTATATAGCGGAACAAATTAATTGAAAAGCCCTGATATAGAGGAACGAGTTAATTAGAAGTGTGTATCACAAAATATGAGAAGGGCAGAAACAGTCAGACAATGCAGGACTTGAATGTACTCATGATCAAGTAAATGGTTGGTTTTTTTGCAAAGTATAATGTGCAAAGAAGTCAAGTCAAACTGAGAATAAGTTAAAAAGAAAAAAAAAGAGTCAACACCATGATTTACCTGCAGCAAATGAAGTGTTATCTGCATACTTTTCAGTTCCTTCAGCAAGTCCATTGCCCCTTCCTCGAAAACAAAAGAAATTCCACAAGTTAACAGACATCCAACATCCAATTGTTTAAATTGTTTTGATGAGGTGATGCATTGCCAAGTCTAAGCAGAAATAGAGGGCCGTTACCAATCAAACAGAGAGGGGGTACAGTATAAGAATGGGGAAAGCTAGTTCAATCAAAATATACAGTATATCTACTGAAATAACATATATGAAACAAAAGAAAAATCAAAATGGGATTGCCTAACACTTAACCTTTCAAATTAGGTAAGGTTGTAGGTTTCCGAGGACTTTTAATCGGTGGGATCCTTAACGCACTCTGCTGGGTTGTTTTCTTGCAGACGTTTCATGACCCAACTTGGTAACATCATCAGTGCTAGAAGGGAATGGAGTCGGTTGTTTCTTGGAAACAGTTCAGAAGTAGTCCTTGACTTACAACCATTTGTTTAGCGACCATTGGAAGTTACAACAGCAGGGGGAAAAGTGACTTATGGTGTGTCCTCACCAGGGCTTTTTTTCAGCCGGAACGCGGCGGAACCGCGTTCCGGCACCTTTTTCCGGGCCGGCCGCACCGGAAATAGCCCCTCCCAAATTTTACTTGCATTCCTGTTCTCTAAAGGGGCGGTCCTAGGGTTTGATGAGGGCGTGGCCAGGTTTGAGTTCCGCCACCTTTTCTCCGAGAAAAAAAGCCCTGGTCCTCACCCTTGCAACAGTCACACTATCTCCAAAGTCAAGTGATCAAAATTCAGGCGCATGGCAACCAGCATGCATTTATCACAGTTGCAGTATCCCAGGTCACATGTGACCTTCCCAGCTGGCTTCCAACAAGCAAAATCAAGAGCGGAACTGGGCCTTGCTTAGTGATTGTGGGATTCACTTAATAATTGTCGTGGATTTTGCAAGGATTTATACTCCTTGCCGGGAGAAACATCATCAACCTAAGATATGCAGATGATACCACTCTAATGGCAGAAAGTGAAGAGGAACTAAAGAGCCTCTTGATGCGGGTGAAGAAGGAAAGTGCAAAAGTTGGCTTGAAACTCAACATTAAGAAAACCAAAATCATGGCATCCGGCCCTCTCAATTCCCGGCAAATAGATGGGGAAGAAATGGAGGTAGTGACAGATTTTATCTTCCTGGGCTCCAAGATCACCACAGATGGGGACTGCAGCCAAGAAATTAAAAGACGCTTGCTCCTGGGGAGGAAAGCTATGGCAAATCTAGACAGCATACGAAAAAGCAGAGACATCACCCTGCCAACAAAAGTGGGTATAGTCAAGGCCATGGTTTTCCCAGTTGCAATGTATGGCTCTAAAAGTTGGACCATGAGAAAGGCTGAGCGCCAAAGAATGGAGGCCTTTGAACTCTGGTGCTGGAGAAGACTCCTGCGAGTCCCCTGGACTGCAAGGCGATCAAACCGGTCAGTCCTAGAGGAGATCAACCCTGACTGCTCTTTAGAAGGCCAGATCCTTGAAACTCAAGTACTTTGGCCACCTAATGAGAAGGAAGGACTCACTGGAGAAGAGCGTAATGCTGGGAAAGATTGAAGGCAAGAGAAGAAGGGGACAACAGAGAAGGAGGTGGCTGGATGGAGTCCCTGAAGCAATAGCTGTGAGCTTAAATGGACTCCAGAAGATGGTAGAGGACAGGAAGACCTGGAGGAACATTGTCCATGGGGTCGTGATGGGTCAGACATGACTTCGCAACTAACAACAACAACACGCTACAGAAAAGATGTCGAGGCTCTAGAAAAAGTGCAGAAAAGAGCAACAAAGATGATCGGGGGACTGGAGACTAAAATGTATGAAGAACGGTTACAGGAACTGGGCATGGCTAGTCTAGTGACAAGAAGGACCAGGGGAGACATGATAGCAGTCTTCCAATATTTGAGGGGCTGTCCCAGAGAGGAGGGGGTTAACCTATTCTCCAAAGCACCTGAAGGCCAGACAAGGAATAACAGATGGAAACTGATCAAGGACACACTCAACCTGAAAATAAGGAGACATTTTCTGACAGTGAGAAAAATCAACCAATGCAACAGATTGCCTTCAGAAGTTGTGGGAAGAATGGGACGACAGAGAAGGAGGTGGCTGGATGGAGTCACTGAAGCAGTAGGCAGGAGCTTAAATGGACTCCAGAAGATGGTAGAGGACAGGAATGCCTGGAGGAACGTTGTCCATAGGGTTGCGATGGGTCAGACACACGACTTCGCAACTAACAACATACTCCTTGCAGACAGCTGGTCATTTGCATTCTTTTAGAGAGTCCTTGAGGCCACTTGGAGGTTTACCTGTGTCCTCAGGGTCACCTGAGTGGTGCAAATGGGTGTGGAGCCTTCTTGGCTGCAGGATGTTTTCTGCCCTGGGCCCTGCAGAGAAGACGGCTCCATATACATTTGCCCTACTTCCAGCTGTCTGCAAGGAGTATAAATCCTTCCGTTCCTCCACCATCCAGTCAGAGCTGAAGAAGCTTCTTGGAGTGAGAAGCGAAAGGTCTTCAAAGAAAAACAAGAAAGTCCTGTTGCCTCCTGAAAAAGCACCATTGGGATAAGCAACATCCCACCTTAATAAAATCATGGAGAGCATTGATGCAGCCTTGGTTGAGTTCAAGAGCCTGAGCAGTTGGACCAAATTAGTACTGGGGAGGGGTGAAAGCATTCTTAGGCACTGGAGGGGGTGTCTCCAAATCTGCAAAACGCTGGGCGTGACGTCATGATCCCCACCCTTTGCTGTGCGCACGTGACACCATCCCCAAGCAGCTTTGACTTCAGACCACCCTCTTTGTCCCACAGATTGACCTCCCCTGTCCAAAAGATAGAACACAGGCGGTCCTCAACTTACAACTGAGTCCAAAATTGCTTAGCAAGACATTTTGTTCGATGAGTTTTGTCCCATTTTACCAGCTTTCTTGCCACAGCTGTGAAATGAATCCCTGCAGTTAAGTTAGTAACACGATGGTTAAATGAATCTGGCTTCTTCATTGGTTTTGCTTGTCCAAAGGTCGCAAAAGGGATCACATGACCCCGGGAAACTACAACTGTCAATAAATACGAGTCAAGTTGCCAAACATCTGGATTTTGGTCACGTGACCATGGGGAATGCCGCAACGGTTGTGGGAAAAAGGGTTATAAAGTTGCTTTTTTCGGTGCTGTCGTAACTTCAAACAGTCACTAAATGAACTGTCGTAAGTCGAGGACTACCTGTACAGAATAACAGAGCTGGAAGAGACCTTGGAGGTCCTCTAGCCCAACCCCTTGCTCAAGCAGGAGACCCTGTTCCATTTCAGACAAGCGACTGTCCAGTCTCTTCTTAAAAGCCTGATGTTTGCCATTTGGTCAGAAGACCACCAGGAGATTTCAGGGCTGGGAAACAGAAACCCACCCTAGAAGGAAGCAGCAACAATCCAGTTCCACGCCACTGGGAAGAAAACTACATGGATGTCCTTAGCAGTTTGAGGAAGCCTTTCTCTTTGCTTACAGTAGGTGGCGACCCCATGTCAAGTTTGGATTGGCTCAAAACAATGAAGCCAGATCAGACGGGTTGCTACCTGGATGGAAGACCACCAGGAAATCCCGGCCAAACAGGTCAAAAAAAATCTCCCAGGGAAAAAGCAGTTTTTTAAGGACAAGCAGCATCCCCCGGAATCGAGATCAACCCAAAGGAATCTGGAAGCACGCAAAGAAACGAGCAGGCAGGATCCCAGCACAGGGATCCTTTTTTTCCTTTAAAGCGCCCCACGGATTCACCCCAAGAAAAACGCGGGAGGGCGCAAGAAGTTAAAAAAAACGGACAGAAGCGGCCAGCCAAGGCTGCGGCGATCGGGGAGAGGGGGCGTGGTTTAGAAGGGGCGGGCGACGCGCTAGAGAAGTGGGCGGGGCCACGAGCGGTTTACGGCAAGAGCGAGGGCGTGGCTAACGGCTGAAGCATTTAAATGGCGGCGGGGAGGCGGGGCCAAACGGCTGTCTTGGGCGGGGCCCGTTCTCCAGGCGATGCGGCGCGGGCGTTGCCATGGCAGCGACGAGGACGGACTGGGTTTTCTTTGGAGAAACTGGAAACGCCGAGCAACGTTTCGGAGGCGGCGTCGGCGGTGGTGGAGGGAGGGCGGGCGGGCGGGCGGGCCTCCGGACGGGCTCCTCCGCGGGCCGGGAAGGCGCGGGCGGCGTCGGTGCCCCCCACTCACCACGCTCTTCTTGGCGACCATCTTGTCGAGCCGCTTGGCGATGCGCAGGACCTCCTCCTCCTCCCCGCCCATGGCGCCGGCTCTCCACTCCGCGCAGGGTCTGCGGCCCCGGGGAGGAGGGAGGCGAGGAAGCCCGTCCCCGGGACGCTGCCGGCTGAGCCGCGGCGAAGAGCGGGCGCGCTTCCTAGGTGACCAACGGCAACGCCTCTTCCGTTTTTGAGCGCCCGCCCGAGGCATGCTGGGAAGCGAAGTTCGGCTTCTCGCCTCTCCCAGAGGGCCGCGCGCGCCCACACCTGGGCGTTCGCTTCGCAAAGCATTTCGGGAACGGTAGTCCCGGAAAGGAAGCAGTTTAGGCTTAGATGTTGAGGGACGGACTCCAAATCCCAGCAATCTCGGCTGCTTCTGCGGGGGGGTGGGGGTGGTTTTCGCCAGGTTTTACCTTTGCGAGCCCGCCCTCCGCGCCGCGGAATTTTGCAGAACGGACCGTTAGAGCCGTTAGCTTGGCCTTGCAAAGAGTCTGTGGGCCTTAATTCCGCCCATGGGCTAAGATGCTAAACTGGGCGTGAGTTCTAATCCAGCCAGTTGGGTGACCTTGCACCGGTCAAGGTCTTTTAGGTCCGGGGAAGAAGATGGATGATTGATTAAATGCCGTCAAGCCAGCATTGCATACTACTGACTACAGCTAGACCTCGATTTGCAAACACAACCGAGCCCAAAATTTCTGTTGCTAAGCGAGGNACGGCAAGAGCGAGGGCGTGGCTAACGGCTGAAGCATTTAAATGGCGGCGGGGAGGCGGGGCCAAACGGCTGTCTTGGGCGGGGCCCGTTCTCCAGGCGATGCGGCGCGGGCGTTGCCATGGCAGCGACGAGGACGGACTGGGTTTTCTTTGGAGAAACTGGAAACGCCGAGCAACGTTTCGGAGGCGGCGTCGGCGGCGGTGGTGGAGGGAGGGCGGGCGGGCGGGCGGGCCTCCAGACGGGCTCCTCCGCGGGCCGGGAAGGCGCGGGCGGCGTCGGTGCCCCCCACTCACCACGCTCTTCTTGGCGACCATCTTGTCGAGCCGCTTGGCGATGCGCAGGACCTCCTCCTCCTCCCCGCCCATGGCGCCGGCTCTCCGCTCCGCGCAGGGTCTGCGGCCCCGGGGAGGAGGGAGGCGAGGAAGCCCGTCCCCGGGACGCTGCCGGCTGAGCCGCGGCGAAGAGCGGGCGCGCTTCCTAGGTGACCAACGGCAACGCCTCTTCCGTTTTGGGCGCCCGCCCGAGGCATGCTGGGAAGCGAAGTTCGGCTTCTCGCCTCTCCCAGAGGGCCGCGCGCGCCCACACCTGGGCGTTCGCTTCGCAAAGCATTTCGGGAACGGTAGTCCCGGAAAGGAAGCAGTTTAGGCTTAGATGTTGAGGGACGGACTCCAAATCCCAGCAATCTCGGCTGCTTCTGCGGGGGGGGGTGGTTTTCGCCAGGTTTTTCCTTTGCGAGCCCGCCCTCCCCGCCGCGGAATTTTGCAGAACGGACCGTTAGAGCCGTTAGCTTGGCCTTGCAAAGAGTCTGTGGGCCTTAATTCCGCCTATGGGCTAAGATGCTAAACTGGGCGTGAGTTCTAATCCAGCCAGTTGGGTGACCTTGCACCGGTCAAGGTCTTTTAGGTCCGGGGAAGAAGATGGATGATTGATTAAATGCCGTCAAGCCAGCATTGCATACTACTGACTACAGCTAGACCTCGATTTGCAAACACAACCGAGCCCAAAATTTCTGTTGCTAAGCGAGGCAGTTGCTAAGAGAAGTTTTGCCCCATCTTACGACTTTTCTTGCCACCGTTGTTAAGTGAATCGCTGCAGTTGTTAAATTAGTGACAAGGTTGTTAAGTGAATCTGGCTTGCCCATTGAACTTTGTTTGTTAGGAAGGTCGCAAAAGGGGACCACGTGACCCCGGGACGCTGCAACCGTCATAAATATGAACCAATTGCCAAATGACTGAATTTTGATCACGTGACCAGGGGGATGCTGCAAGGGTTGTAAGTGTGAAAAATGGTCATAAGTCACTTTTTTCGGTGCCGTTGTAATTTTCAATGGCCACTTAATGAACTGTTATAAGTTGAGGACTACCTTTAGCCAGATTTTCTCCATGACGATGTGTTCCTAACCTGGTCCTTCAAATCCCAACAGTCTACCTATTACCATGGCAACTGAGTTTATCCACCTGGCTGCTGGTCATCCTCTTCTCTTTCCTTGCAACTTTCCAGCATTAGAGCCTTCTCCAGAACCAGATCTCCACAAAATGTGTCCAGAGTAGGATGAGGGAATGCCAGAGAGCAAGAAAACGGCAAAAAGTGTCACACAATGCGGTTGCGTAACCACAGGCTCCTGCAAATGTTGGTGGGAATGGAATAGTTGGACTCCATTCTAGTCTATTGTTTCACCTCTGTTATACCACAATGTAATCCAGAATATGAGCTGTTAATCCTACCTAGTCAGAATTACTTTTTGATTTTCCTAACAGCACATTCTGATGCATCTTCTGATGTTTCATCTCCCAAAACTCAAGAGAACCAAGAAGTGACACACAATAAGCAACGAAGGCTCAGTCAGACTGCCCTACCAGATCCTCAGGAAATAACCCAACCTTTCTCAGAAACCCATTAGCTTCTATTAATCATCTGGGTGGATGAGTTTCTCCCTTTGGGATAGAAGGACATTGGCAAGCTAAAAAGCTATCAGATGGTGACTCAGCCACAACCGACGACCGACAATCATATCCTCTGGTACCGGATCGTATCACAACTGCTTGATATTGCCAACTACTAGTCCGTTGACCTTGCCTCCAACTTAATGAGTGACAAATATTGCAAATGTTGCACACCTTGAGGTTGTTGCTGACTGGTGTCAGAAATAAGGGGAGGATATGAACTGGAAACTTCAGCTTGGGATGAGAAGAAGATAACATTGGACTAACGAGGACTGGGATGGTTGATTCATGATTCAGGACTAGGGATAACATGATAGCAGTCTTCCAATATTTGAGGGGCTGCCACAAACAAGAAAGGGTCAGCTTATTTTCCAAAGCATCAGAAGGCAAGACAAGAAACAACGGATGGAAACTAATGAAGGAGAGAAGCAACCTGGAATTAAGGAGAAACTTCCTGACAGTGAAAACAACCAGTGGAATGGCTCGCCTTCAGAAGTTGTGGGTGCTTCATCCCTGGAAGTTTTTAAGAAGAGGCTGGACAGCCACTTGTCTGAAATGGTATAGGGTCTTCTGCTTGGCAGGAAGTTGGACTAGAAGACCACCGAGGTCCCTGCCAGCTCTGTTTTGAGTGAAAGTCCAACCTTTCATTTCTCGGTGAGAGCATCAGGAGCTGGGAAATGCCCGCAGATGGCACTGTTGAGCCATTGAAGAAATATCTACTCAGATGCTGATCTTTCAGCATTGGCTGAGTCGCAGCTGCCCTGGAGGGCAGCTAAGAGTTGTATTTTTCCCAAAGTCCATATACAATTAGAAGGAATTGGGCAATTCCTTGAATGGTAGAGTGGGTTTCACTCTTCTATTCTTGCTCCTGTTTTTGTTGTTGTTGGAATTTATCTTTCTGTCTGTCAGCTCAAACCTGGCCCTTTTATGAGTTGTCTTCAAACCTGGCCCTTTTATGACTTGTGGACTTAAACTCCCAGAATGAGGAATTCTGGGAGTTGAAGTCCACAAGTCATAAAAGGGCCAAGTTTGAAGACCCCTGGCTCACGGTATGGAAGGAAGGGCCCAGGACTCAGTCATGAAACTGGTTTTTTGGAAGAACTCAAAAATGGATCGCTGCTCACCCATTGCAACCAAGCCCTATTGTAACTGTCATAAAAGTCTGTCTCTGCGTGTAAAAAAAGCACATTCACAAGAGATCCCTGGATCCCAGATCATAAAACTTGCTGTACTTTGGCTTAGCCCTTGCTCAGATTACAACAGCATAGTGCGACAAGGGCTCAGCTGCACAGATGGTGCAGTGCTGAATTAGGCTGTTATGCCATTGCCAACTCAAAAAATGCTTTGCGAATGGAGAGGTTGACTCCTGACCTCAGGCAGGTCAAAGGGATGGGAGGAGCAGAACAGATCTGACTGACTGTGACCCATTATCTGCCATACAGGTAGCCCTCTCGACCAGTCATTTAAAACAACCCTTGGAATTTACGGCAGACCCAATAAAGGGGACTTATGACCCAGATCTGAAGTTCTGGCAGTTGGTTCCCCCTACAGCAGTGGTGGTGAACCTATGGCACGGGTGCCAGAGGTGGCACTCAGAGCCCTCTCTGTGGGCACGCACGCCGTCGCCCCA
Source organism: Protobothrops mucrosquamatus (assembly GCF_001527695.2). Lineage (NCBI taxonomy): Eukaryota > Metazoa > Chordata > Lepidosauria > Squamata > Viperidae > Protobothrops > Protobothrops mucrosquamatus. The sequence goes on from NW_015389605.1 coordinate 31,813, forward strand.
GTCCTAGGCCTTCAGCTGGGTTTTATAAAACCTTTTCGCTTTAGGCCTCTGCCGCTGTGTGCAAAAAAAAAAAAAAAAAGGTTCAATGAGTCGATCAGTCAATTTCATGGGAAAAAAAAAGTTCTTGCAAAGTTGGAATTGATTGATTGAACTTTTTAGTCCCACCCAGTCTGCCGTTACCACCACAGCCACACCCACCCAATGGGCCACGCCCACCCAATGGGCCACATCCGCCCGGCAGTCGACGATGCATAAATGGGTTTTGGGTTGCAGTTTGGGCACTCAGTCTCTAAAAGGTTCGCCATCACTGCCCTACAGTCACGTGATGGTTCTTCAGACATTCATCCCTATGCAGATGGACCGTTTGCAGCATCCCACAATCGTGGGATCGCATTTCACAACGGTTTTGCCGAACACCAGCAGTTAACGTCCAGTTTTTGGCAGAACCGTACCCATCACAAAACCATGGTTTCGCTTAACATCGTTTGCTTAACCACCAGTCATTCGCTTAAAAAACGGACGAATTCACTTAAACAACCGATGCAAAAAAACAACAACATCAAAATCATTTTACGATCATTACAACTTAAAAGCTTCATGGGCCGGCTCCATTACAGTCGTGACTCAAGAACTACTTGTACATAAAAACAAGATGGAGGTTCAGCTGCATTGACGTGAATGCCCTCTTTGACTTTTTTGACCATATCCTCCGCACACTTCTGGACCAGGGCAAGTAGGTTTTCGTCTAGTGGCTGAGGTACTAGGCTAGAAGGCAGGAGACTGTGAGTTCTAGTCCTGCCTTCGGCACGAAAACCATCTGGGTGATTTTGGGCTGATCACCAGGAAACGGGGAGTTCTAGCCCCACTTTAGGCACAAAAGCTGACTGGGTGATTTTGGACCAATCACCAGGAGACGGTGAGTTCTAGTCCCGCCTTAGCCATGAAAACCAGCTGGGTGACTTTGGGCCAATCACCAGGAGACGGTGAGTTCTAGTCCCGCCTTAGCCATGAAAACCAACTGGATGAGTTTGGGCCGATCACCAGGAGACGGTGAGTTCTAGTCCTGCCTTAGGCACGAAAACCGACTGGGTGACTTTGCGCCAATCACCAGGAAATGGTGAGTTCTATTCCTACCTTGTGCACGAAAGCCAACTGGGTGACTTTGGACCAATCACCAGGAGACGGAGAGTTCTAGTCCCGCCTTAGGCATGAAAGCCAGCTGGGTGACTTTGGGCCAATCACCAGGAGACGGTGAGTTCTAGTCCTGCCTTAGGCTGGTTGGGTGACTTTCAGCCAGCCCCTCCCTCACAACCCACCTCACAGGGTTGTAGGGAAAACAGCTGGCTACGTTCACCACCTTGAGCTGTTTGTAAAAAAATAATAAAGGTGGTATAAAACAGTCCCCTTCCGTCCCCCTCCATTTGGCAGGCAGGAAGTAAGAGAGAAACGCAGCCAATGATCGATCTGCCCTTTGGCAAACCTGCCCTTCAGACTTTCGGCTTTTGTTTAGTTTTTTTGAAAAATCCGACAAGTACCTGTGATTTATATTCCCAGCTCCCCAAAGGTCCAAAGGCTTTATTAGTGTTGCCGCTGAATGGAAGGTGTTCCCGGGGCGTTCCCTGAAACGGGATAGAACAGGAACCAACGGGAAAGAAAGGAACAATTTAAAAAGGAAGGAAGGAAGGAAAGTGTATGCGGAGCCCCGAATAAAAAGCAAAATATAATAAAATAAAATAAAATGGCTGGCTCTCACCTTTCCTGCCATTCCCATGCCAACTCAGATCGGTGCCAAAATCTCTTCCTCTGATTCTCTGATCCTCCTGACAGATTGACTTTGCACGGCTGAAATTCTATTTACAGTTGGTTTAAGGGCCGTTTCAAGTTACAACGGCCCTGAAAAAAGTGATTGATGACCGTTTTTCACACTTATGACCTTTGCAGCGTTCCCCAAGGTCACGTGATCAAAATTCAGGCGCTCGGCAACTGACTCATATTTACGACGGTTGCAGCATCCCAGGGGTCACGTGATCCCCTTTTGTGACCTTCTGGCAAGGAAAGTCAATGAGGGAAGCTAGATTCACTTAACAACCATGTTACTAACTTAACAACTGAAGCAATTCACTTAACTGTGGCAAAAAAGGTCGTAATATGCGGCAAAATTCACTTTAAAAACGTCTCACTTAGCAACAATTTTTTCCCGTAAGTCGAGGAGTACCTCTAGACTTGTTTGGATAGAAGTGCTTCTGACTGAGTTTTATGAAAGTTGATTATGAGGTAAAAATACAAATAGGAGCAAAAATTAGGGAAGTTAAAAGGAGAAAGAAGAGGGCTCCACAGAGACGGAAAGAAAGAAAAAGTTGCCGCTTCTAACTTTTTTCGGTGCAGTAGAATAGACCAAGCAGGACTGCAACCTCAGTTTTTTGCTTTTCATTTCTAAACGCAGGTAAGTCCTCAGCTTACAACAGCTCATTTAGTGACCAAAGTTACAAGGGCACTGAAAAAAGTGACTTATGTCTGTTTTTCACACTTAGACCATTTCAGCATCCCCCCACGGTCGCGTGATCAAAATTCGGCCGCTTAGCAAACCGTCTCATATTTATGACGGTCGCAGCCTCCCGGGGTCACGTGATTCCCCTCTTGCAACCTTCCGACAAGCAAAGTCAATGGGGGAAGCCAGATTCATTTAACAACCGTGTTGCTAACTTAACGACTGAAGTGATTCAGTTAACCCAGGGGTAGGCAACCTTGGCTCTTTTATGACTCGTGGACTTCAACTCCCAGAATTCCTGAGCCAGCCATGCTGAGGGGAAAGGGAGAGGTTTCCAAGCTGAGCCATGCTGGCTCAGGAATTCTGGGAGTTGAAGTTCATGAGTCAGAAAGTGGCCTAGGCCTAGGCCAGAGGTAGGCAACCTTGGCTCTTTTATGACTCGTGGACTTCAACTCCCAGAATTCCTGAGCCAGCATGGCTCAGCTTGGAAACCTCTCCCTTTCCCCTCAGCATGGCTGGCTCAGGAATTCTGGGAGTTGAAGTCCACGAGTCATAAAAGAGCCAAGGTTGCCTACCCCTGGGTTAACCACTGGGGCAAAGAACAGTCATAAAATGGGGCAAAACTCCCTTGACAAATTGTCTCGCTTAGCAACTGAAATGTTGGGCTCCCTTGCGGTCGTAAGCCCAGGAGTCGCGGTGTTTCTGCTCCTCCGCTGCACGGAATGGCTGCCTGGGGTGGTGCGGCTGGCGGTGCCAGGATCCTCCCACCCTGGACGGACGCTTTGCCAGCTCACCCTCCTGCCTCTTCCAAGAGGGCTGCTCAGCCCGTGGAGTCCTTCAGACATGCGGTAGCAGCTGAAGTGGCGTCGCCAGGACGCATCTCCTGAATAGCAAAGTTGCATGCCAACAATCCCAAGGGGGGGGGAGAGGATGGGAGGAAACCCCACCTCTGCAGGAGCCGACCCATTGCAGTCGCAGCAGGAATTCCCAAGGAGAACAAGCGCTGACGGGAACCGGCGCTCCTGACCTTTTCACTTCTCACCCAGCCAGGAGTTTCTCTCTGACTTTCCCCTCTGGCTTTCAATCTCTGAGCATGTTGTGTGTGTGTTTGTGTCTCTGTGTGTGTATGAGAGAAAGAGAGAGAGAGAGAGAGAGAGAGAGAGAGAGAGAGAGAGAGAGAGCATTATCCTGAATATGTTTGATTTATTGGTTAACCCAGGTAATAGACATAATGGTTTTGATTTGTTAAATGGGATATTGTATTATTAAGTCGATGATTTCATATGGTGGGGAATAGACCGCTTTTAGGAAACAGAACGAGATTATGCTCCAATAGATAAAATCTGTGTTTTTTGATATTATATCTTGTTATGAATTGAGACAAGGGAAATCTTGGTTACCCACTAGGGTTGCCAGGTGTCCACTATTTGAGTGAACAGTCCGCTTTTTTCACATTATGTTCACTATTTTTTTCCACAAAATAGTGGACATTTTTTTTTATTCAAAAGCTTTATGATGAAATGGTACGTAATCTAAAGCTGTACAGTCTACTTTTTTGACTACTTAACACACACACCCCCGCTTGTCCGCTATTTTTTGGAAGCAGACCTGGCAACCCTATTACCCAGAGCCTGAAAATTATAAATATCAAAGCTTAAATCAGAATATTGATAAGAAACTAAAAATTGGGCAAAAATTAATAGCAGGTTATGGATTGTTTATGAAGATTGAATGTAATTAAGATATGTATAAGCTAAACATTTATTGATAAATGTAATAATGACGTTCTTATTGAGTTGGTATAACTAGAATTGCGCTAGCTTGAATAGGAAAAAGAGAAAAAATAGTGTAAACCTGAGATTTACACTAAAGATTTTGTTATCAAACTATTGATTAACCCAGCCACCACGTTGCTTGTTAAATACTTAAATGTAAAACTGGAAAATTAATAAAATGTTACAACAAAGAACGAGCACTCACAATATAGATGTTCTTTGCTTGCTCTCTTCTTTTCCATACCACTTTAGTGCCTTAGGGTTGGACTACTACAATTTGCTGTGCATGGGGCTGCCCTTGGAGACTATTCAGAAGCTACAACCGGCACAGAATGCAGCAGCGTGGACAGGGTGGCCCATATAACACTGAGGTTGCACGAGCTGCGCTAGTTGCCGGATGGCTTCTGGGTCCAAGTCAAGCTGCAAGTTATGACAGGTGGTCCTCAACTTACAACAGTTTGTTTAGTGACCGTTCAGAGTTACCACGGCACTGAGAAAAGCGTCTTATGACACTTGCACTTGTTTTTTACACTTGCAACCATTGTAGCATTCCCATGGTCCAGGCATATGAAACTCGCAGCGCATGGGCCGTATCCAGCCTGCACAGGCCACAACCGCCCCAGCGCCGCCCTGGCAAAAAACTCCCGATATGTCACCCTACAGCCCATGTTGCGTATCGGGCTTGACACCCTTGCCATAGTCACTTGATCGAATCCGGACACTTAGCAACTGGCTCATATTTATGACGGTTGCAACATCCTGAGATCACATTGCAACCTTCTGACAAGCAAAGTCAAGCTGGTTCCACATAACAATGCTGTTACTAGCTCAAGAAGTTCAGTGATTGGCTTTGCCACTGTGGCAAGAGGCAATGAGTTCTAGTCCCACCAGTAATGAAAGCTGGGTAGCTGACTTTGGGCCAATCACCCGGAGAATGTGAGTTATAGTTTTGCCCTAGGTGTGAAAGCTGGCTGGCTGATGCTTATAACAGTTGGCTTGAATGAAGATGTACATTTAGCCAGGCTAACCACAAAGGCTAAGATATACTTGTACAAGTAGTCCTCAGCTTACGACTGGCCACTTAGAGACTGAAGTTATGACAGACCCCGTCTCTCCCCCCAAAAAAGTATTTGCAACTCAGATTCAAAGTTCCAACGGTCACCCCCACCTCCCAGTGATTAGATGATCGCATTCTGGGAACTCACCAGCCAATTGTGTTCTCCCACTCACACACACACACACATACACACACACACACGTAATGGTCAGTTAGTGCAGAGTTCTCCAATCTTTCCAGGATCGTAGCCCGGAGGGGAGAGCAGCTTCCAAATTACTGCATGTGCATGCACGTACACGCAAATGGGGCCACACCCTTTGGCGCAGTACTAGCGACCGCGTTCACGCATGTGGCATGTGCTGGTGCCATGCACGTGCAAATGGGCCACGCACACCCGCACTAGTGGCTCGTTTGCGCATGCACAAATGGAGCATGCCCCCCCATGCTAGCGTTCCTGTTTGTGCCCGCGCAAATGAGCAGACAGAGCCGTGGGCGCTAGTGCAAGTGGGGGGGAATGCACGCCCACACGTGCGTGCCCTGGCCAGCCATTTCTGCGGCCCGCTGGCCAAGAGCCCGCAACCTGGTACCGGTCCGCGGCCCATAGGTTGGGGACCCCTGATTTAGTGGGTTTATTAATATTCCCCAGCAATTCCCTTCACCAAAACCTCAGGAATGTCCCAGTTAAATCCAGCCAAAAGTAGGCCGATGCTAGTCTGCACAGCAAGGACCAATGTGTCCACCAGGCACTTGGAAGTTTCCCAAATGAGATAAACCCGCCAGGCCAAATTACATCCACAATACGGGAGAGTTCACAAGCTCCAAGTCAAAGCATGGTGTCGATCCAAAGCAAGGCAGGAATCACAACCAGGAAGCACACATCTCCTAGGACAGTGGTTCTCAACCTTTTTAATGCCGCGACCCCCAACCGGTCGTAAGTCGAGGACTAAACTGGTCGTACGTCGAGGACTAAACCGGTCGTAAGTCGAGGACTACCCAACTGGTCGTAAGTCGAGGACTTTCCCTGCCCGGGAGCGCCACACATGCGTGGTTCCGTCCCCTGCACCTGCCGAGGCGTAGCTGGCAAGCGGCAGAGATGGAGCAGGCCGACCACCAGCTGGCCCAGCCCAAGGGAGGTAAGGCACCTGTCGGAAAAGGGGAAAAAATGGCGGACAGCCTTGCTTGGCGACCCCCGTGAAATGGTCGATCGACCCCAAATGGAGTCGCGACCCATAGGTTGAGAACCGCTGTTCTAGGAAATGAACACCTTGTTCCCAGCATCGCCTCCATCCGTCTGCTGTGCTAAATAGCCAGCTTCCGGTGCAGCCATCCAAAAGGGCGAGGCTTTCTCCTCGTGAGTAATCTGGCTGCCTTTCTCTGCTCCTGCCTTTTTCTCCACCCTATGGGTTCTTGGATCAGGTGGAGAAAGCAGTTCCTCTTCCTCATCACTGACTGGCTGCAGCTGCGTGCTCTCCCCACCTGAAGCCTCGGGGCTGTCCTGCTGCGGCTGTGCTTCAGCCAAATCCCTTTCAGCCGGCTGCTCGGAGCCACTGATCAACTCCCCTCCAGACGTGCCTGGAACAGGTTCATCCTTCTCCGAATTGACATCTGGAGAGGTATCTGGGAAAGTGCCAAATACTTCACGTCATCGCGCCAACTGGCATTTATGGCTGTTAACAGTGTCCTGCAGATACTTGACAGCAATTTACGTTTTTTGTTGTTGTTCTTTTGCTGGAAACTGATATTTATCTCCTGTTAGCAGCAGAAAAACCTGTCCATTGTAAAGAATGGGTTTGCTTTGTGACCGTGATGTTCACTTTATAACCTCCCCCCAAAAGGTCGTAAAATTGGGTGCGGTCACTCACCCACTCACCCACTTAATGACCAGCACGATTTACAACCGGAATTCTGGGCTCAATTACAGTCATAGGTCAAGGACTACCTATAGTTGAACTAAATGGTAGATTTACTAAGAAATGGATGAAAAAGCAGAGTTTGCTTCTAAATCTTGAAGATAGGCAGAGGCAGAGCAGAGAGGAAGAAGGGGGGGGGGGGGAAAGTACTGTATCAATTTTATTTCTCCCGGCTTCTCATTTTCCCAAATGTTGAAATTTTTGCCGTGGGTTCTGATTTTATATATATATTTATATAAATCTTTCACCTTCAGTTTATTCCCCATTTTTTAAGATAACCCTAAAATCAGTATGTATCTCAGTATGCGGCTTCTTGTATGCCCTCCTGTTTGCCATCTTAGCAAACCTACACCGAATCTGCAAATAATTTCCACATATGGGATGCATTCCTCCATATTACATTCACCAAAATATGCATTTTTGTAGCGATTTTTCCCTAGCTTGCAATGAGCTGGATTGGCTGCGGGCGGGGTAGGCGGGTGGGTGCGTGAATGTATAGAATCCAACAGGCAATGGCATATGAGGATCTCATTACAGTGATCCAGTGTTTCACCCAAGGAACCCACCCCTTTTTATTTTTGCTTCTGCTTCAGTTTCCCAGAAAAGCAGGTGACCTTGGTGGATGTTTTAGAATTTGGCAGGGGGTAAAATTCTGAGTGGGCACACATTCGATGACAATAGAATAGGAATAGTGTGGTGTGTGTGTGTTGTTGCTGAGGTGGGGGGGGTTATTATTTTATTATTTTTATTATTTGTGTTTCTTTTATGTTGTGTTTTTATTTCCTGTAAAACGCCCTGAGTCGCCATGAGCAAGTAGGCAGCAATATAAATTTTCCTAATAGGAATAGGAATAGGAAGGAGTAAAGTGGAGTAGAGTAGTGTGGAGGAGTGGAGGGAAGGAGTGGAATAGAATAGAATAGAATAGAATAGAATAGAATAGAATAACAGAGTAGGAAGGGACCTTTGAGGTCTTCTAGTCCAACCCCCTGCTCAGGCAGGAAACCCTATACCATTTCAGACAAATGGTTGTCCAGTCTCTTCTTAAAAACCTCCAGCATTGGAGCATTCACAACTTCTGCAGGCAGGTTGTTCCGCTGGTTATTTGTTCTAACTGTCAAGAAACGTCTCAGTTCTAGAATGGAATGGAATGGAATTCTTTATTCACCAAGTGCAGGGGTAGGCAACCTTGGCTCTTTTATGACTCGTGGACTTCAACTCCCAGAATTCCTGAGCCTGCCATGCTGAGGGGAAAGGGAGAGGTTTCCAAGCTGAGCCATGTTGGCTTAGGAATTCTGGGAGTTGAAGTCCACGAGTCATAAAATAGCCAAAACCCCTGGCCAAGTGTGATTGGAAAATACAAGGAATTTTTGTCTCTGGTGCAGCACCTCTCAATGTACACGCAAAGCAACCGAGTAATAATAACCCCAATACCTAATAAGAGCGGGTAGCAGACAAGATGAAAAGGGTAATAGTAACAATACTACAGACATGGAGGTATAGAGGTATATAAAAGTAACCCTCAACTTACAGCAGTTTGTTTAGTGACCACTCCAAGTTCCTACAGTACTGAAAAAAGGGACATAAATAGGAGTCAATTGCCAAGCTGACTCTGGATTTCAATCATCCTGGGGATGGCTGCAGTGGTCGCAAGTGTGAAAAACGGTCATAAGTTGCCTTTTTCAGTGTGTTGTAATTTCGGTCACTAAACAAACTGTTATAAGTCGAGGACTGCCTGTATACAAGGCAGAAGGCCTCTCCCTGTCTTCCTCCTCCTTTTCCTCATTGTATAAGTCAGTGTTTCCCAGTCTGAGCAAGCTTAAGATGTGTGGACTTCAACTCCCAGAATTCCCCAGCCAGCGTTGCTGGCTGGGGAATTCTGGGAGTTGAAGTCCACACATCTTAAGCATGCTCAGACTGAGAAACACAACTAGTATATTAGTGGTTGTGTCTCCTTTACTAAGATGCAGCAGCCCTTTGATGCTGCCAGCTCCGATTCAGCATCCAGAAAAATATAACTCTGCTAGGCCGAAGCCTTCCGTCTGTTTTGCTGCACTTGTGAAGACGGTCGGCCTTCCCAGCAGGCCCTCCCCTCCCCTTCCTCTCCTCACCAGAGCGCTTTCTCCTCTCTGCCCATTGGGTGTCCTTGACCCAGAGAAGTCCGATGTTTGCATCCTTTCCTTCTGGTTTTTGCAAAAACCTTCCTCCACCGGCGCCACTTCAAAGCTGGCTGTGGGAAGGCCGGGCCTCCCGAATTCTCACCAGAGATTTAAAAATTTTTTTCCCCATTCAGGCTTCTTAAGTCATCCTGACGCTGTTCTCCCCTAAACGTCCAAAGGTGGCACACCCCAATCAGAACACAGCTGGAAGGGACCTTGGAGGTCTTCTAGTCCAACCCCCTGCTCAAGCAGGAGCCCCTCTACAAGGCGAGACCCCGTGCACACGTATTTCCATGCCACCCAGCAAAGCAAGAAGAGAAGAATTGCGAGGAGGCCCCTCTGACAAAGAGTTTTTAGATTTTGGACTTTGTCCTTCTCCAAAACGTTGTGCTTTCCGTGGATCACAGTTTTTTTTAAAAAAAATTGGACACTTTAAGATGGGTGGTCTTCAACTCCCTAGAATGCTGGTTTGGTGGAATGCTGGAAGCCCACCCCCACATCCGAAAATGGCCAACTTTGAAAAACAGTGCTGTAGATTTATTTTTTTTTAAAGACATTTTGCACAGTCACAAACCAGGATAGATTTTTTTCCAGCCTATATTCAAGTTTATTATAAGATAAAAATACAAAAATGAATAAAAGCTAGAGCAGGGTGAAAAGAGAGAGAGAAAGAAATAGAGGGAGGGGGAGGGAGGGAAGAAAGAAAGAGAGAGAGAGAGAGAGAGAGAGAGAAAGGGAGGGAGGGAGGGAAGGAAGGAAGGAAGGAAGGAAGGAAGGAAGGAAAAGAAAGAAAGGAAGAAAGAAAGGAAGGAAGGAAGAAGAAAAAAAGGAAGAAAGGAAGAGAAAGGAAAGGAAGAAGAAAAAAAGAAAGAGAAAGAAAGAAAGAAAGAAAGAAAGAGAAAGAAGGAAGGAAGGAAGAAAAGAAAGAAGGAAAGGAAGGAAGGAAGGGAAAGGAAAGAAGGAAGGAAGGAAGGAAGGAAGGAAGGAAGGAAGGAAGGAAGGAAGGAAGGAAGGAAGGAAGGAAAGAAAGAAAGAAAGAAAGAAGGAAAGAGGAAGGCAGGCAGGCAGGCAGGCAAGAAAGGAAAGAAAGAAAGAAAGAAAGAAAGAAAGAAAGAAAGAAAGAAAGAAAGAAAGAAAGAAAGAGGGGGCTGGGAGGAAGGAAGGAAGGAAAGAAGGAGTGACTTCTGCATTTTTCAGTGCAATAGAATACAAAATAAAAAAAAAAGAATTACAACTTCAGCCTTTGGCTTCACATTTCTCGACATTTCAAGGCCCTTCTGTAACAACCAAATCATTCTAGTCATCAGACCTAAAATCACAGTTTCATCTGATCTTAGGGAATTCTGGGAGTTGAAATCCACACATCTTAAAGTTGCCGAGGTCAGGAGACTCTCAGCTTAAGACGATCTCCAAAATCCCTTCCCATTCCTTCTAGGATTCCCAGGATTGCAGCCTTCTGTCTCGGTTCGCCTGATCCAACCGCTTCCCTCCTTGGCCTGCACAATTCCCAGAAACAGCCGGCCTTTTTGTTCAGAAGTCCCTCGGGAGGTGTGCCAGCCAGCCGGCACCAGTGCAAAGAAAAACGGGCCTTCCACGGTAGGACCAAAGGAAGCTCGTGATGGTCCCCGAAGGGGCTTCCCCCAGCATGGACAAAACGGGCAAGGCGAGTTGGACTTGCAAGCGGAGAGAAAGGATTGTTTCATAAGAATGACGGGAAGGATCAGCCCCGCTGGCTAGGAAATTAATCCTTCGGCAAGGCTTCAGCTGACTGTTTCCCCCTCGGCAGGCTTCCTCTGAAGGAAGGTCTCCAAAGCAGAGGCAGATTCAAAATGAATCTCAGCGTAGCAAAAAAACACAAGGTTTTACTCTTAGGCAAGAAAAACCAAGCGCACAGGTACAGTATAAGCAGGGCTTTTTTTCTCGGAGAAAAGGTGGCGGAACTCAAACCTGGCCACGCCCTCATCAAACCCTAGGACCGCCCCTTTAGAGAACAGGAATGCAAGTAAAATTTGGGAGGGGCTATTTCCGGTGTGGGAGGGGCTATTTCCGGTGCGGCCGGCCCGGAAAAAGGTGCCGGAACGCGGTTCCGCCGCGTTCCG
>NW_015389605.1:44470-48059 GCF_001527695.2 Protobothrops mucrosquamatus
ATTATTATTATTATTATTATTATTATTATTATTATTATTATTATTATTATTATTATTATTATTATTATTATTATTGTAAACCATTCTAATCCTCAAATCCGGAAAGCAAACTTTCATTTCTTTCAGTTTCCAGCAAAAAATAAAAATAAAAAAGTCCAAGTAGAAACGAAGCTAGACAAAAACTTTTCTTCGACTAAAGAAGTCATTTTCTCCATCTCAGCCAATTCCAATTCAAATCCGCTCTTCCCTTGTGTGTATTTGTAAGTGTTTCCATCTCTGTGCGTACAAAAGTGCTGCTGTTGTTGTCGTCCCCTAAGGATACAAAGTCCCATGTTTTCTTTCAATCTGTTGCTCCATCAAACCTAAATGGAAAACCTCTGATTTCAATTATACATTTATTTGAGCAAATTCTCAAAGTTCATAATCGGGTCCCAATATTTCTTAGCTTTCCTACAGGTCCACCAACCCTGGTAGAAAGTGCCTTGACATCGGTTCCATTTCCAACATATTGTTGGAAGAAAAGTCTTCATCATGGTTCAGTCCAAGCCGGGAATAAACAACATGGCGACTGCTTTAGAAAGAAGGTTGTAGTTTATTGAAGAGGAGAGCCAGACAGAAAGATGGCTCTGGCAGAAAAGAGGGAAAAAACGGGTGAGCACATGTAGGGAGTGAGTTTTTATACCCTCTGGAGCCTTTTGTTTGGAGTTGCTTCCTGTGGCATGAACTTTGACCTGAGTCTGGGCGTGCCCTTTGGTATCTCTGTGTTAATCCTATTATGTCCTGTCTTAGAGTTTGGGTGGGGTATGTAGATTTTAGGTGTCTTTGTCTTCTTGATCTTCTAGCTGGGGCCTCCATCTGCATGTCTACAGAGCTGGTTTCTGCTTGGGGGAGAGAGACCTGGGGCTATTAAGAAAAACTGGGCATGCTTTTCTGCCCCTTTAAGAGGAAATATATTTTTCTGCCCTTTTAATATTTCCTTTTCTGGGGGGCTGACTTCCCACAATATCTTTGATCCTCCCTTGGACAATTTATCAGTGTTGCAATCAAGATAAATTTCAAAGAAAATACTCGGGGCCAGTTTCTAAGGAAGGGATCTCTTTCTAGTGCTTGTCTTTAGTCTGTGTGTGTGTGTGTGTTTAGAAAAACGCCAACTCTGAATAGTCACATTCTCCTCCTTCCTTCTTTCATCTTTCATTAGAAAGCTTACTTTCATCAATCTTTAGCCCACTCTTTCTCAGCTTGGCAATTTTAAGACGTGTGGACTTCAATTCCCAGAATTCTCCAGCCAGCATGCTGGATGGGGAATTCTGGCAGTTGAAGTCCACACGTGCTGGCAGAGGAATTGTGGGAGTTGAAGTCCACACATGCTGACTGGGGAATTCTAGGAGTTGATGTTCACACATGCTGGCTGAGGGATTCTGGGAGTTGAAGTCCACATATGCTAGCTGAGGGATTCTGGGAGTTGAAGTCCACACATGCTAGCTGAGGGATTCTGGGAGTTGAAGTCCACACATTCTGGGAGTTGAGGTCCACACATGCTAGCTGAGGGATTCTGGGAGATGAAGTCCACACGTGCTGGCCTGGGAATTCTGGGAGTTGATGTCCACACATTCTGAGAGTTGATGTCCACACATGCTAGCTGAGGGATTCTGGGAGTTGAAGTCCACATGTGCTGCCTGGGAATTCTGGGAGTTGAAGTCCACACATTCTGGGAATTGATGTCCACACATGCTGGCTGGAGATTTCTGGGAATTGAAGTCCACACATGCTGGCTTGAGAATTCTGAGAGTTGAAATCCACACATTCTGGGAGTTGAATATACATGCTGGCTGGAGAATTCTGGGAATTGAAGTCCACACGTGCCAGCCTGGGAATTCTGGGAGTTGAGATCCACACATTTTCAAGTTGCTAAGGTTGAGAAACAATGTCCTAGATAGTCAGAAATAGCCATCAGCCCTACATTTATCCCCAATAAAACCAGAGGGGCTAGCAACACCCTAAGCAGGCCTTCTGATCTATCCCTCCTATCATTTCCAAAGCTCAAAGTCATAAAAATGCATTTCTTGACTTCCTTGTACAGCCCTAAATATTGTTTATGACCGTAACTGGCTATACTCTACTATCGAGGATGTATAGCAAATGATGTGTTGTCATCTGGCAGACTTGAGTTTATTTTGAGATTTGATTTATGCAGTGAACATCTGTCGTCTCCCCGCCCCCCCCCCAATATTTTTGGCCTCCTCGAGATCTTTCTGGCGCTTAATCTTTGAAATGTCAAAACCCATCATTCTGGAAATCGCACGGACCTCACGCACGTGGCCAGTTCCAGCCTGATTGTAATTACCTGGCTTTTCCAGGAATCTTTTCTTCCTTCTATTCCCACCACCTCCAGTCTGGAAAGAGAGCCAGCTGGCATGCCTGAGGACTAGCACCTTGGCAAATCCAATGGCTTCTCTGCGTGGCTGGCAACAGCGACTTCTTTGAAGCGCCTACCCAACAATCCCAAGCCTCCACTGCTTTAGGCGGAAAACAACGCCTGTTGCGTTTGCATTGCTGGCCCCAACTATCTCCCAAAGTAAAAGTTTTCCTTTGGGAAAACTACAACGCCTCCCCCCCCCCCCAAAATAAAGCATCTTCTCTGTTTGATTTTTGACAGCATCTTCCTGGCTTGGAAAAGGCTGCGGTGCGCCTCGCTCCAGCCAGCCAGCCACGGTGCACGGGCTCCTCCGTCTCCCATCATTGTTGATTCGACAATAGTCTGTTTGTATTTTCTCCTTCCCAGAAAGGCTGCCAACAACACATCTGTCTCCAGCTGATAGCGACAAGCTTTGGAAAAACTCACTGCTCCATCTGATAAGCCAGCAGGATTTCGGCTCCTTCACCTCTGGCACACCCACCGGGGAGGGGAGGGGCTGGGGCAGCAAGCCGTCGGCCTTAATTTATTAACTTATTAATTGATTTCTTGTTTGGCTTGCCGAAACACACACACAAACACACACACAAGCACGCACACCGAGGAGAAGCTTCGGGAGGGGCCTTCGGGAGGTTTGAGATTTCATTCGGCGGCCTCGCATAAAAAGATGAGCAGGAACATGGAAGGCAGGAACGGGCACCCAGGTGGGCAGGGGAAATTGTAGCCAGGGCTGCAAATGAGATAAGACAACATTTTTTGGTCGCATTTTTTCTGTGAACGCACTGGCACATGTTGAAAAATGAAATTCTGAGGCCCATTCTCAAAAGAAAATAAATATATAGGATTTTCCTGCCTGAGGTTGGACTAGAAGACCTCCAAGGTCCCTTCCAAATCCGTTGTTGTTATATAACCATACACATACATGCACACACATATACATATACATATACATACATGCACACACATATACATATACATGGATGGGGAAGAACAGACTCAGGCTCAACCCTTCCAAGACCGAGTGGCTGTGGTTTCCGGCGCCTCGGCATAGTCAGCTGATGCCATCGTTGACTATAGGGGGCGAAACTTTGGCCCCCTCAGAGAGGGCGCGCAACTTGGGAGTCCTCCTGGATTCACGGCTGACCTTGGATGACCATCTGTCGGCCGTGACCAGGG
>NW_015389605.1:49356-51371 GCF_001527695.2 Protobothrops mucrosquamatus
CGTGCGGCCGGCCTGGCGTAGTTTGGATTGTGTTTCAGTGGGGGGTTTTGTATGGGTGTGTTTTTAGAACAGGCCTATTATTCAATTCAATTTTAAAACAGAAACTATTTATTTATTCGTGGTTTTTAGTATCGCCTGTTCACCGCCCTGAGTCCCGCAAGGGAGATAGGGCGGTATATAAATTTAATAAATAAATAAATAAATAAATAAATAAATAAATAAATACATACATACATACATACATACATACATACATACATACATATACATATACATATACATATACATATAAATATACATATACATATACATATACATATACATATACATATGGATGGATAGATAGATATAGATATAGATATAGATGATAGAGATATAGATGATAGAGATATAGATATATATATAGATGATATAGATAGATAGATAGATAGATAGATAGATACATAGATATAGACATAGATATAGATTATATAGATATAGATATTGATATAGATATATAGATGATATAGATATAGACATAGATATAGATATATAGATGATATAGATAGATATAGACATAGATATAGATGATATATATATATATAGATGATATAGATAGATAGATAGATAGATAGATAGATAGATAGATAGATAGATAGAGATAGAGATACAGATACAGATACAGATATAGATATAGATATAGATATAGATATATAGATGATATAGTTATAGACATAGATATAGATATATAGATGATATAGATAGATATAGACATAGATATAGATGATATATATATATAGATGATATAGATAGATAGATAGATATAGATTAGATATAGATATAGATATAGATATAGATATAGATATAGATATAGATATAGATATAGATATCTCTAATTATATTAAAAATACGAATCCTGGGTAAAGCCATGCAATAAAAGTAAGTAAATTTGAACACCAGGATAATATCAAACTAAAAACTGTTTAATACAAGTGCTGAGCTTTCATCGGCCAACACTGTCGACATCGTCAGAGCATAAAAGCAAGTTAAAATATAGATATAGATATAGATAGTTGCAAGCATTCGGCAAGCTAAGCATAATCTTCAAGAACAGCCTCCCCCTGGGCCTGAAGAGAAAAGTTTTCGATCAGGGTGTGTGCTACCTGCTCTAACGAATGCCATCACAATCGATAGAAAAGCTACAAAAAGTGGCTCAAAGAGCCGTGGAAACACACATGCTGGGCATCACCAGACAAGACAGAAAAACCCACCCATGGATTAAAGAACAAACAAAAGTATACACAACATCACCAAGTCTAGTCAAAGAACTGAAAGGGAAACGGGCTGGTCCCATAGCAAGACAAACGGGCGGACCAAGGCGGTCACAGAACGGATCCCACTTGATCAAAAGCGTCCGTATACTGTGTCGTACATTAAGGACAATCTGTAGTAAAAAGTAAAGGTAAAGTTTTCCTGGATTAATCATGCCTGACTCTAGGGCTCAGCTCCATTTCTTGGCCAGGGGAGCCAGCATTGTCCAAAGACCCCTTATGTGGTCGTGTGACCAGGATGGCTATGTGCCCAAGACCCACAGAACACTGTTACCTTTCCACCAAAGTGGTACCTATTTATCTACTCGCATTTGCATGCTTTCAACTGCTAAGTGAGCAGGAGCTGGAGCAAGGAACTGGAGCTTACCCCATTGCTGGGTGCTCAGGTCTCAAACCAGGGATGTCAGCTGAGCCATTGCTCCTCGGCCTAAATTAGAATAGAATAGAATAGAATAGAATAGAATAGAATAGAATAGAATAGAATAGAATAGAATAGAATACTGGAGTAGAGTAGAATAGAATACTGGACTGGAGTAGAGTAGAGTAGAGTAGAGTAGAGTAGAGTAGAGTAGAGTAGAATAGAATAGAATAGAATAGAATAGAATAGAATAGAATAGAATAGAATACTGGAGTAGAGTAGAGTAGAATAGAATAGAATAGAATAGAATAGAATAGAATAGAATAGAATAGAATAGAATAGAATAC
>NW_015389605.1:51667-56185 GCF_001527695.2 Protobothrops mucrosquamatus
AATAGAATAGAATAGAATAGAATAGAATAGAATAGAATAGAATACTGGAGTAGAGTAGAGTAGAATAGAATAGAATAGAATAGAATAGAATAGAATAGAATAGAATAGAATAGAATAGAATACTGGAGTAGAGTAGAGTAGAGTAGAATAGAATAGAATAGAATAGAATAGAATAGAATAGAATAGAATAGAATAGAATAGAATAGAATACTGGAGTAGAGTAGAGTAGAGTAGAATAGAATAGAATAGAATAGAATAGAATAGAATAGAATAGAATAGAATAGAATAGAATAGAATAGAATAGAATAGAATAGAATACTGGAGTAGAGTAGAGTAGAGTAGAATAGAAAGATTGTAGAATAGAATAGAATAGAATAGAATACTGGAGTAGAATAGAATAGAATAGAATAGAATAGAATAGAATAGATGGAAGGGACCTTGGAGGTCATCTAGTCTAACCCCCTGCTCAGGCATGAAACAAATGGCTGTCCAATCTCTTCTTAAAAACTTCCAATGTTGGAGCATTCACACCTTCTGGAGGCAAGTGGTTCCACTGATTAATTGTAGTAAGAATGCAAAACCAAAGGCCTTGCCAAAAAAATTCCAAAGAAAATGAAACGTATCCCCCTCACCCAAATTTGAGTACCTCTGGCATAAAGGCCACAACAGACAAACCAGAAATAAGACCTAGAATCTACAAACTGGCCATACGAGGCTGTGTGTATGCGCGTGCAAGCATACACTTGATTGCAAGCATATTTTCCATTAGGGATGGATGACTATGTCAAATCTCTTTTCTGCCAGTTTCTCATTTAGCAATTATGTCAACTTGGGTTACTTGCAATTAAGTTTGTATATTTTTCAACTCCACAAGAGCAGTTAGGTAAGAATAATATTAGATTGGTGCACTTTCCTCCAAAGCTATACATTTTTTCCTTGCAGATTTCCCAAATATAATACAGCTAGATCTTCTTTTCTATGTATTTCTGCACAGATTGGTTCGTAATTGCTTTTTTAAAAATTGTTGGCACGATCCAGTGATGGAGCACCCAAGAACAATGGAATAGAATAGAATATAGAATAGAAAATAATAATAGAATATAGAATAGAAAATAATAATAGAATATAGAATAGAAAATAATAATAGACTAGACTAGACTAGACTAGACTAGACTAGACTAGAATAGAATAGAATAGAATAGAATAGAATAGAATAGAATTCCTTATTGGCCAAATGTGATTGGGCACACAAGGAATTTGTTTCTGATGCAGAAATTCTCAGAGTACACACATATACAACAAAGTGATAGGTCATAGATCATAAATCATAGTTACAATCATTATCATTTAGCCCTATAAACACAGAAAGACATGTTGGCTGGGGAATTCTGGGAGTTGAAGTCCAGCCATCTTCAAGTGGTCAAGATTGAAAAAGACTGATTTAGTCCTATAAAAACAGAAGCACTCATTAGCATCTACTTAGAAAGAATAGAATAGAGCTGGAAGGGACCTTGGAGGTCTTCTAGTCCAGCCCCCTACTCAAGCAGGAGAACCAATACCATTTCAGACAAGTGACTACCCACTCTCTTCTTAAAAACCTCCAGTGATGGAGCATCCAAGAACAATGGAATATAATAGAATATAGAATAAAAAATAATAATAGATTATAGAATAGAAAATAATAATAGAATATAGAATAGAAAATAATAATAGACTAGACTAGACTAGACTAGACTAGAACAGAACAGAACAGAACAGAACAGAACAGAACAGCATAGAATAGAATAGAATAGAATAGAATAGAATAGAATAGAATAGAATAGAATAATAGAATAGAATAGAATAGAATAGAATAGAATAGAATCAGAGTTGGAAGGGATCTTGGAGGTCTTCTAGTCCAGCCCCCTGCTCAAGCAGGAGAACCTATACCAGTGGTGGCAAACCCATGGCACGCGTGCCAGAGGCGGCACTCAGAGCCCTCTCTGTGGGCACACTTGCCATTACCCCAGCCTTGCCTACCCCCGTGACCCTCTCCTCACCAGCAGCCCCCCTGGAGGAGAGTTGCCCCTAAGCGTGGCCCATGCGGAGCAGCGCAGCCAAGAACATGGCAGCCAGGCAGCGTAGACAAGACTCTGCCCTCATGCCCCATCACACACAGTTGATGCTGCGGGGTGCGGGCAGAGGGCATAGCCGCCATGGCGCTGCTGGACTGCCTGAGCGATCTGCAGCAGGCCCTAGAGGTGGTGAGTGGCCCTGCGGACAGGCGGAGGGGCAGGGGGTGGAGTGGGGGCGGGGCCAGTTTTTGGGCACTTGGTCTCTAAAAGGTTCGCCATCACTGACCTATACCATCTCAGACAAGTGACTGTCCAGTCTCTTCTTAAAAACCTCCAGTGATGGAGCGCTCACGATTTGTGGAGGCAAAGCTGTTCCACTGGTTGATTGTCCTCACTGTCAGGAAGTTCCTCCTTAATTCCAGATTGCTTCTCTCTTTGATCAGTAATAATAATAATAATAATAATAATAATAATAATAATAATAATAATAATAATAATAATAATAATAATAATAATAATAATAATAATAATAATAATAATAATAATAATAATAATATGCATTGGAAGATCTGCAAGAACTGGTGGGATCATAAAATAGAGAAAGTCATAGAAAAATGATAAAGTTAAACTGCTCTGGGACTTCAGAATTCAAACAGACAAACACCTGCAACATAACACTCCGGACTTAACAATTGGCAATAAGAAAGACAAAAAAGTCTGGATAATGGACGTGGCAGTGCCTGGAGACAGCAGAAGAGAAGAGAAAGAACTGGAGAAGATAACAAAATGCAAAGACCTACAAATAGAAATAGAAAGACTGTGGCAAAGGCAAGCAAGGGTAGGACCAATAATAATAGGCGCCTTGGGTGCAATCCCAAAACAACTGGAGCACCACTTGAACACCATCGGCATTAGTCAATTGCAAAAGGCGGCCTTACTAGGAACCGCTTCCATCCTACAACGAGATCTGTAATACCATCAAACATCCACATCTGCCTATCCCAGGTCCTGGGTAAGGACTCGATAGGTAGACAAAAAGGCCAAATCCAGTCTGAACATCTGGCTGACTGTGCGATGATCAATAATAATAATAATAATAATAATAATAATAATAATAATAATAATAATAATAATAATAATAATAATAATAATAATAATAGTAATGATGATGATGATGATGTTGGAGACAGCTTGCAGACAGCTGGTCATTTGCATTTTTAGAGAGTCGTTGAGGCCACCTGGAGGTGTATCTGTGTCCTCAGGATCATCCGGTCACATTGAAGAAGGGATTTAAGTCACTTGTTTCAGCGCTGCTGTAACTTCGAACGGTCCCTAAACGAACGGCCTATATTTATTTATCAAATGTAGAGTCTCTCCCTGACGGAGACGGGCGGTGTCTAAGTGAAATAAATAAAAATAAATAAATAAACAGGCACAAACCCCTCAGGTCTGGGGGGGAGCTGAGCGCGAGTTAGCGCCAAGCTCCTTGCCCTTCCCAGCCTTCTAAGTGCCCTGTGGGAACTTGGCTGTTCAAAGCGGGCTGGGCGCGATTGTGCGGCGGTGCCAAGGTTCACACCCAAATCCGGGCCTTTGGTGAAAAAGGAAAAGTGCTTTCACTGTTTGAATTTTCCTCCAAAGTCTCGTCCTGCCAGGAGCCAAAAATAAAAGGGAAGCGTCCTCTGATTCAAAGCAATCCCACCCATTTTTTAAAAAGAAAAAGAAAAAAGAAAAGAAAATCTTGTTTCTCCAGAATCAGGAAAGCGACAGTCCATCAAAATGGCCCTGACATGCATCCTGTCCGTCTTGCAGAGGGTTATTTATAAAGAAGCTGCAGAAGTGATAAGCTCCTTGCCCCCATCATCACGCTGCACAACGGTGGGAAACGTGTTGGCATCTTCACATTTTACTTCTCGCACACTCACGACCCTCTGGAGCTGGACATGTTCTTGCGCCACCAAACTTTTTCAGCACGCGTAGCCCCCAAAGGGCCACCCGGGTTCAGCGTAGGTAGAAATGGGTGGCATCTGGGGGGGTTTGGGGGTTAGGACCACTCAGGAACCCCTAATTTGCTTGAACCCAGGGGAGAACTGCAGATCTTACAAGGGGGAAGTGACAAAGTGCCAGCCTTCCCCTGGATTTTAGATGCTTTGTGATATGTGGTTAAAAACACGTGATCACAGGTGTCAATGGCTTTAATTTCATGTTTTTTTAATTTTTTTAATTAATTTTTTTAAAAATTCCACTAGCTGTTTGAAGCTCCTGAAAGGAAGGCTCGTGAATAAGGGAACATTTTATAGAAAGTGATAAGTTTGCAGGTAATAGAAACAGCAGCATATGCAGAGAGGGAGGGAGGGAGGGAGGAAGATATGAAAGAAGGAAGGGGGAGAGGAAGGAGGGAGAGAGGAAGGAAGGAAGGAAGGAAGGAAGGAAGGAAGGAAGGAAGGAAGGAAGGAAGGAAGGAAGG
>NW_015389606.1:0-3949 GCF_001527695.2 Protobothrops mucrosquamatus
TAAATGCTATTGCTATTGACTTCCCATTGAAATCAGTCCTTCCACCCGGTTCCAAGCTACACATACACCTTTCGTGTACCAATAACTCACCCCCAAATGCATTCATTCTCACATTCAGGAAATTCGCTCTGGTTCAGCTCTGGTTCAGCGGGGAATCCAGTGGTGGGATTCAGCCGGTTCGCACCACTTTGGCAGAACCGGTAGCTAATTTTTTATTGCCCAGGCCCAGAATGGATTTCCGGAAGCGGCATCCACACAAGAGAACCGGTTGTTCCCATATTTGAATCCCACCACTGGGGGAATCGAATGACTTTTCAGGAAGTTGCTCATTTATTGCAGCTGAGGCTAAATCCTTTACTGTGGCCACGAAGATCGCTTCGGCTCTTATGATCCTTCCTAGGGCATCGTTTTATTCTCGCAATATCCCTGGCATTTTGCCCGTTTTTGCTAAGCCTTCATATTTCGGCCTTCGCAAATGATCTCAGCTTCCTCCTCCTCTGAACATGTTTTTGGCTGGTTGTCCTGCATCGCACTGGAAGGATGAAAAGACCTGACTTGGGGGAGACCAAGGTCTTCAGGGACTTTGGCTGGACTTTTCGTGAGTAGGATACCCCCCAGACCTCCGCCAGACCTAGCGGCAACTTAAGTCCTCCAGGCTTTCATCACAAAAGGGCTTTATTTCCAGCGAAGGAAGCTGGCAGAGTCATAAAAATGGTGAGGTCAGTGCTCAAATGTCCTGACATTGTGTGTGTGTATCCTGAATGACCCCTTTGGCGATCCTGACCCATGAGAGAACCTCTTGCTGACTGGAAGGGAGCAATGCTCTTCGCGCGGGATCAGTTTGGCAAAGGGCAAAGGTGTCGCTGACGCCACCGAAAAACGTCCCCGTAGAATTTTGTTCCTTTCCTTGGTCACGTCGTCCACTGGGCTTCAGGGTGTTTCAGCTCCTTCTGAGGGTGTGTATTTGACAAACAGGCCGTCCTCGACTTACAACTGTTCATTTGGTGACCGTTCAAAGTTACAACGGCGCTGAAAAAAGGGACCTATGGCCGTTTCTCACACTTGCGTCCGTTGCAGCATCCCCAGGGTCACGTGATCAAAATTCGGATGCTTGGCAACGGGTTCACGTCTATGACGGTTGCACTGTCTGTCCTGGGGTCACGTGAACAGCTTTTAGGCCCTTCTGACAAGCGAAGTCACTTAACAAATGTGTTACTAACTTAACAACTGCAGTGAATCACTTTAACACCTGCAGCTAGAAAGGTGAAAAATGGAGAAAAACTGACTTAACAAATGTCTCACTTAACAACATAAATTTGGGGCTCAATTGTGGTCGTAAGTCGAGGACTACATGTAATCTTACCCATAAATAGGCAAATGCCTCTTCTGGATCCAACTTTGCTTTGCCAAACAACTCTCTATTAGGTTTTCTCAGCTGTACCACATTTAGCCTTAGCAACCATTATGTATGGAGTTCAACTCCCAGAATTCCCTCATTGATATGTGTAGGACTTCAACTCCCAGAATTCCCCCACTAATATGTATGGACTTCAACTCCCAGTATTCCCTCATTGAAATGTATGGACTTTAACTCCCAGAATTCCCTCATTGATATGTGTAGGACTTCAACTCCCAGAATTCCCTCATTGAAATGTATGGACTTCAACTCCCAGAATTCCCTCATTNGAGAGGGGGAGGGAAAGAAAGAGGAAGGAAGGAAGGAAGGAAGGGGGAGAGAGAGAAAGAAGGAAGGGAGGGAGGGAGGGAGGAAGGAATGTAGGGAGGAAGGAAGGAGGAAGGAGGAAGGGAGGGGAAGGGCCATCCAGGAATAAGTAATTGGAGAAGAAGCCCATCTGCCTGGGTTGGCTGTGATTAGGGTGCAGTTTTTTCTCTCTGTCTAGCTGCACAAGGTTTCTGGTTTCAATAAGTAGTTAATTTTAGTATTTTTCTTCAGTGTTACTAAAGGTAGTCCTTGACTTACAGCCATTCTTCTAGTCAACATTCAAAGTTACAAGGGCACTGGAAAAAAAAAGACTTTTGACTGTTTTCCACATTTAAGACTGTGGCAGCACCCCCAGGGTCACCTGATCAAAATTCAGGCATTTGAAAACTAGCATGAATTTATGTGTCGTTGCACTGTCCCGGGGTTGTGTGATCACCAATTGTAACCCAGCTGGCTTCGACAAGCACTATCAATGGGGGAATCCAGATTCACCTAACAACCACACGATTCATTTAACAACTGCAGTGATTCGCTTAACACCTGTGGCAAAAAAAAGGTCATAAAATGAGGCAGAACTCACTTAATAACTGGCGTGCTTAGCAACAGAAATTTGGGGTTCAATCAGAGCCATAAGTTGAGGACCACCGGTACACGTATTTCAGCGTCTTTATCATCTTGATTGACAGTCTTGTCATCCAGGCAATCCGCTGGACCAGATGGATAGAGCAGAAAATAAGGAAATAAAGAACAGAGCCGCCAAATCACTCGCCTTGAACCAGGGGTGGTGCAGTGGTTAGAAGGCAGCATTGCAGGCTGACTCTGCTCACTGCCAGGAGTTCGATCCTCACTGGCTCAAGGTTGACTCAGGCTTCTGTCCTTCTGAAGTCATTAAAATGAGGACCCAGATTGTTAGGAGCAATATCCTGACTCTGTAAACCACTTAGAGAGGGCTGTAAAGAACTGTGAAGTGGTATATAAGTGCTATTGCTATTGTTATTGCTGTCTGTCTGTCTCATCTCTCTCTCTATATATATGTCTCTGTCTCTCCCCATGTCTGTCTTTATGTCTATCTTTACATATCTATGTCTCTATCTATATATATCATTATCTATCTATCTATCTATCTATCTATCATCTATCTCTACCTCTATTTATCTGTCTGTCATTATCCATCCATCCATCCATCTATATCTATCATTATCTATTGATCTATCGATCTATTGATCTATCTATCTATAATCTGTATCTCTATTTATCTGTCTGTCATTATCCATCTATATCATTATCTATCTATCTGTCTGTCTGTCTGTCTGTCTGTCTGTCTGTCTGTCTGTCGTCTATCTATCTATCTCTATCTCTATTTATCTGTCTGTCATTATCCATCCATCCATCCATCTATATCATTATCTATTGATCTATTGATCTATAATCTCTCTCTATCTCTATCTGTCTGTCATTATCCATCCATCCATCTATATCATTATCTATCTATCTATCTATCTATCTATCTATCTATCTATCTATCTATCTATCTATCTGTCATCTATCTATCGATCCATCGATCTATCAATCTATCTATATCTCTATCATCTATCATCTATCTCTATTTATCTGTCATTATCCATCCATCCATCCATCCATCCATCCATCCATCCATCCATCCATCCATCTATCTATCTATCTATCTATCTATCTATCTATCTATCTATCTATCTATCATCTATCTATCTATCTATCTATCTATCTATCTATCTATCTATCTATCTATCTATCTATCATCTAACTCTGTTATCTGTATATTATTATCTATCCATCCATCCATCTATAACTATCATTATCTATCTATCTATCTATCTATCTATCTATCTATCTATCTATCTATCTATCTCTATCTATCTATCTATCTATCTATCTATCTATCTATCTATCTATCTCATCTCTCTCTATGTGTATCTCTGTCTCAATCTCTCACTGTTTCTGTCTCTCTTCATGTCTCTCTGTCTACTTTATATCTCTATGACTATATCTATCTATCTATCTATCTATCTATCTATCTATCTATCTATCTATCTATCTATCTATCTATCTATCTATCTATCATGTATCATCTTTTCTAATCCATCTATTAGAATGCAGTATTGCAAGCTAATTCTGCCGACTGCCAGGAGTTCGATCCTGATCGGCTTAAGGTTGACTCAGCCTTCCATCCTTCTGAGGTTGGTAAAA
>NW_015389606.1:6613-8834 GCF_001527695.2 Protobothrops mucrosquamatus
AACTCCCAGAATTCCCTCATTGATATGTGTAGGACTTCAACTCCCAGAATTCCCTCATTGAAATGTATGGACTTCAACTCCCAGAATTCCCTCATTAATATGTATAGGACTTCAACTCCCAGAATTCCCTCATTGAAATGTATGGACTTCAACTCCCAGAATTCCCTCATTGAAATGTATGGACTTCAACTCCCAGAATTCCCTCATTAATATGTATAGGACTTCAACTCCCAGAATTCCCTCATTGATATGTGTGGACTTCAACTCCCAGAATTCCCTCATTGATATGTGTGGACTTCAACTCCCAGAATTCCCTCATTGATATGTGTGGACTTCAACTCCCAGAATTCCCTCATTGAAATGTATGGACTTCAACTCCCAGAATTCCCTCATTGATATGTATAGGACTTCAACTCCCAGAATTCCCTCATTGATATGTGTGGACTTCAACTCCCAGAATTCCTTCATTGATATGTATGGACTTCAAGTCCCAGAATTCCCTCATTGATATGTATGGACTTCAAGTCCCAGAATTCCCTCATTGATATGTGTGGACTTCAGTTCCCAGAATTCCCCCATCAGTGTGTGTGGACAACACCCTACTTATCTGTATGTTGATTGTGTTCTGGTCTTTTTATTTCCTTTTTAACTTTTATATTGCCTCTTTTGACTGGTATGTAAGTGTGATTTTTCTATTTGTAACACTGGCAGGGCAAGCTACTTTATGTATAAACAGGCGCAAAGGCCACACTCTCAACACTGATGACGTGATTCAGTTGGGTGATGAAATGTCGGCAAGCCACCACCCTACTTCAGAAAGCATTAAGGGCTCCACAGAACAAGAACCCCAGATAAGCATGGCTTAACACCAGACAAATAAGCAGAAAACAATACCCCAATCAAGGTACGACCAAGAACAGAATAATAACTTTCTTGTCACTTTGAATGTACGCTAATCGGCATACATTAAAATGAAATTTCGTTGCATATAGCTCTCAAAGGATCAGCGCCTCCGATATACACCACATAAATAGGACAAAAATAAATAAATAAATACAGAAGTATGCATGTACCCACATATATTATATGACACAGAGAAACAACACAGTCTAGTTCGGGTTATGCATGCATGTGCATGGCGAGAAAAACGAATCTGGCGAGTTTACCAGACGGATGGCATAGGGAACAAAGCTATTACAGAATCGGGCAGTCCTGCTATAAATACTTCGAAACCTCCTCCCAGAGGGGAGCCACAGAAACAGACCATGAAGTGGGGACGTGTGTGAGGTCTCTAACAATGCTTTGAGCTCTAAGCACACAGCGCTTATAAGCAGCGTCCTGAATACCAGGGGGCGAGCTTCCTATGATCTTCTCGGCTGTCCTCACCACTCTCTGCATGGACTACCAAGGAGAAAACCACACTTCCAACACTGGCAAGGGAATCTCCTGTATATAAACAGGGAGCAAACCCCACACTCCTCAGCACTGATGATGCTACCTAGTTGGTAGCATGAAACGTTTGCAAGAAAACCGCCCAGCTCAGAGAGCGCCAAGGACCCCACCGTTCGATCCTGATTTACAGAGACGTCTCTACTCTAAGAACATCCTTCAACAGATAGTTGGAGGACACAAGCGGTCCTTGCGAGACAACCTCCATTCCCCCTTCCCAGCTCCAGAAGAAACTCATTTAATCGGGAACGTGAAGCTCTGAAGAGTAAATTCTGTGTAAGTGGAACTCCTACCAAACGCATTTCTCTCGCCCAGCCAAGGCACTCTGTTTGCGCTCTTGGCAAGCCGGCTGCATTGCGTCGAGGCAATTCCTTAATGCTGAAACCGACCAACAAGCAAACACCCCACCAAAAGAGCAGGGAAAAAAGAAAATAAAACATGCTTCTGGGCATCTGGAAATGATTGGCAGGAGCGTAATGTTGTCCTCTGGAAAGGGAGGGTTGTCACTGCAGTAAATCCTGACTGGAGTGGGGTAATAAACGTCGGGCTGGTCCAGAACGCGGCAGAAAGGAAATCTTAGCAGAGTCCAAATCTCCCATTGTGATGGAGAAGGGATGTTCAGAGCAGCTCCATCCCAATGGACCCGTGTGGGAAGGGAGAGGGGAAGAGGAAGAGGGAAGAATATAGGGAAGGGAAGGAAATAGAAAAGGGAAGGAGGAAGGGGAGAGGAGGGGAGGAAAGAAGGAAAGGAAAGGAAAGGAAAGGAAAGGAA
>NW_015389606.1:10567-27177 GCF_001527695.2 Protobothrops mucrosquamatus
GCCCAGGAATAGCCAACATTTCCTCTCTCTGGGGCGACGCCGCGAACACAATGAAAGCGAAGCTGCGGAGGGAGGGAGGGAGGGGGGAGGGGGGAAGGCAGCGCGCCAGGACCCCCCCCCCACCGCCCCTCGCCCCACCGCTGCTCCCACCGCCGCGTCTGCTGCGGCTTCTTTGGCTGGCCCACCTGCCCGCCTTTGGGGGCGGGGGGAGGGAGACGGACGGACGCCGTTTTCTCTCTTTTCTTTCTCTCTCTCTTTCTCCGTCTCTTCTCCCTCCCTCTCTCTCTCTCTCCCTCTCTCTCTCTCTCTGCCCCCCTCTCTGTGTGTCTCTTTTCCCTCTTTCTTTCAAATTTTTCTCTCCCCCTTTCTCTTCTTTCTGTCTCTCTGTTTCTCGTTCTTTCTTCACTCTCTTCTCTCTGTCTTTCTCTCTCTCTCTTTTCTTTCTTTTTCTCCTTCTTTTTCTTCCTTTTTTCTCTTTCTCTTTCTTTCTCTCTTTCCATTTCTCTTTCCTACTTTCTCCCTCCCTTTCTCTCTCCCACTATTTCTCACTCTCTTCTTCTTCTTCTTCTTCTTCTTCTTCTTCTTCTTCTTCTTCTTCTTCTTCTTCTTCTTCTTCTTCTTCTTCTTCTTCTTCTTCTTCTTCTTCTTCTTCTTCTTCTTCTTCTTCCTCTCTCTCTCTCTCTCTCTCTCTCTCTCTCTCTCTCTCTCACACACACACACACACACACACACACACACACACAAAAGAGAGAGAACTTGGTTGTTTTCTTGCAGATATTTCATGACCCAGCTAGGTAGCAACTTCAATGCCTGTTGATATTACCTGATATTACTGATGATGTTACCTAGCTGGGTCATGAAACATCTGCAAGAAAACAGCCAAGCTCAGAGAGCACCAGGGACCCCATAGTTCTCCTCCTCTTCCTCCTCTTCCTCCTCCTCCTTTCCACACACCCCATTCCCTTCTAGCACTGATGATGTTACCTAGTTTGGTAATAAAAGATCTGCAACAAGATCAGAGAGCACCAAGGCAAACCACACTCCTTTCTAACCCTGGTGATGTTACCACACTCCTTTCTAACCCTGGTGATGTTCTAACCCTGGTGATGTTAGCTTGGTCATGAAACATCTGCAAGAAAACTACCAAACTCAGAGAGCCCCAAGGACCCCCCCCCAGTTCAACCCTGAGCTAGAAACATTTTCTTCTGTTGGAACTAACAGATCCGTCCCATCTGGAGGCTGTCTTGGGTAGGGGAGAAAAGTCTAGTTTAATACCAGGTTTAGCTCACAGCATTGATGCTTTTGGAGTTTACTGTTGGAGAAGACTCTGGAGGATACCACGGACAGCCAAGAAAACATGGATCATCGAACAAGTCAACCCAGAGATCTTCTTACTCAAGACAGAAAGGACCAGGCTCAAATGGTCCTTATGCGAAGACCCAGCTCCCTGGAGAAGGCTCCGATGATGGAGAAGGTGGAAGAAAAGAGAAGAGGACATCCAGTAGCAAGTGGATGGACACAGTTAACTGTGAGGATGGAGGCACCCTTCTAAGAGCTGAACAGCCAATTAGGGTCAAATCACCGTGGAAGAAATCGGTGTGGTTGCTAAAAATTGACATCAACTTGATGGCACATCAGACAATCAATCAAGGCAAAGACTCAATTAGGCTTTCGGGCTGGGAACGGTAGAAGGAAAGAGAAGAGGAGGAGGACCACAGCAAGGGAAATGGACTCAGTTACAGTCAATCAGAAGAGAGCTGGAAGTTTTTCTAATCCAGCCCCCTGCTCAAGCAGGAGACCCTATACCAGGGGTAGGCAACATTGGCTCTTTTATGACTCGTGGACTTCAACTCCCAGAATTCCTGAGCCAGCCTGGCTCAGCATGGAAACCTCGTGCTTTCCCCTCAGCGTGGCTGGCTCAGGAATTCTGGGAGCTGAAGTCCACGAGTCATAAAAGAGGCAAGGTTGCCTACCCCCGCCCTACACCATTTCAGACAGGTGGCTGTCTGAAAACCTTCTTCTTCTTAAAAACCTCCAGTGATGAAGCACCCACAACTTCTGAACGCAAGCTGTTCCACTGGTTGATTGTCCTCACTGTCAGGAAGTTTCTCCTTAGTTCTAGGTTGCTTCTCTCCTTGAATAGTTTATATCCAATGTTTCCTGTCCTGCCTTCAGATGCTTTGGAGAATAGGTTGACCTCCCCTCTTCTCTAGGAGAGCTCCTCAAGTATTGGAATACTGCTATCATGTCACCCCTGGTCCTGATGATGATGATGATGGGTGCTCCCTTGGAAGACCTGAAGGACCAGGTTAGGGACAGATCCCTTTGGAGCAGGGGTCTTCAAACTTGGCCCTTTTATGCCTTGTGGACTTCAACTCCCAGAATTCCTCAGCCAGGCACGCGTGCCTGGCTGAGGAATTCTGGGAGTTGAAGTCCACAAGGCATAAAAGGGCCAAGTTTGAAGACCCCTGAATTAGAGAGTTCTGACTCATGCATGAGGCAATCTACATTCTGATTGGTTGCTGTGGGTATGAAGGGGGTGTTTCCCTTTTTTCCCGCCTTTTTTCCTCTGTGTGTTCTGTATACTGTTTGATTTACCTCAGGATATTCCTATGTGCCTGACTATCTTATGTTTTTCCTTTCTGGATGATGATAAAAATGTAAATTTAAATGTGCCTGGCTGAGGAATTCTGGGAGTTGAAGTCCACAAGTCATAAAAGGGCCAAGTTTGAAGACCCCTGAATTAGAGAGTGCTGACTCATGCATGAGGCAATCTACATTCTGATTGGTTGCTGTGGGTATGAAGGGGGTGTTTCCCTTTTTNCAGAGTATGTGTTGAGACATGAAATCTGAGCATGTGGTAATTCCTCCATTGGTGAGAACAATTGTGTGCGGCCAGATTGTGGCAATTACAATCTCATCCCCTACCCACCAGCCAGCCAAATTGAACAGTTCAAACTGCAGCTGTGAGAATGCAGGCGACAGTGAGTTCTAGTCCCGCTTTAGGCATGAAAACCACCTGGGTGATTTTGAGCCAATCGCCAGGAGACGGTGAATTCTACTGCTGCCTTAGGCATGAAAGCAGCTGGGTGACTTTGGGCCAATCACCAGGAGATGGTGAGTTCTAGTCCTGCCTTAACATGAAAATGATTGGGTGACTTTGGGCCAATCGCCAGGAGATGGCGAGTTCTAGTCCCGCCTTAACATGAAAGTGATTGGGTGACTTTGGGCCAATCGCCAGGAGATGGTGATTTCTAGTCCCGCCTTAACATGAAAGTGATTGGGTGACTTTGGGCCAATCGCCAGGAGATGGTGAGTTCTAGTCCCGCCTTAACATGAAAGTGATTGGGTGACTTTGGGCCAATCGCCAGGAGATGGTGAGTTCTAGTCCTGCCTTAACATGAAAATGATTGGGTGACTTTGGGCCAATCTCCAGGAGACGGTGAGTTCTAGTCCTGCCTTAACATGAAAGTGGTTGGGTGACTTCGGGCCACTTTCTTTCAGCCCATTCTACCTCATTGGGTTGTTGTTTTGGACAAAAAAAGGAGGGGGATGGCCTATTAGATGTATTCACACCTTGCGTTACTTATAATCTAATAAAGTTTGGATAAAAATCTAATCAGTTCATTAAATGAAATAAATGATTACATTCTCAAGCTGTGCCAAAGGTTGGCATTGGTTAGAAATGTGATAAAAGGTAGTGTATTAAATATATAATGCATCAACCTAACAAGTGATGGCATCTGGGTGTTTTTGGTGAACCTCAGGAAGGTAATCCAGATGTGGATAGTGTTTTATAAGGGGATGAAACACCATTCAGAAATTCTAGGACTGAAAGGAAGACAGAAAAGTAATTATTTAGTTAATTCATTGCTTCTTCTTCTTTTTTTAATGTACATTTCTATTACCGTTTGTAACTGATTTCAGTCTCGTTTAGTGACCCCAATGGGGATCGGCAACTCAGTTGTTAAGTGGATGTCACTAAGTGAAACCACAACTGTGTTCCTGATCTGACTTCAGCTTTCTTTTGCTTTTCAGACCCGGAAAGATGACCGACGCGAGGATTGGTGGTTAAGTTACTTTTTCATTGCTCTTGTTGCTGCGAACGGTCGCAAAATGAAGCTTTCACTAAACAAGCATTACCTATATTGCATTTGGATGGTCCACCACTCTGAGATTTTTATTTATTTATTTATTTGAAACTAGCTATACCCAGCCACGCGTTGCTGTGGCTCAGTCTGGTTAAATGGAAAAGAAAGAAAAGAGAAAGCGCACCTTTGTAATATATCATGTTTTTACCTGTCACAAGTGTGACATCTATACAATAGTAGGTGTATAAAAACATGCGCGTATTCGAATGCAACGTTGTGTCAAAATTTCAAAGCAATCGGTGAAGAACTTTCGGAGATTTAAGATTTTGAACAAACGAACATTTACATTTTTATTTATATATAAGATAGATAAACAAACATGCATGAAACAAGATGGTAAAAAAGACACCCATTTTGAATTGCACAGCCCTGCATGGTTGTGTCCTTGAAATTAAACACAAGGAGACTTTACTTTTTAATTGTGTTAATCATCTGTGAGAATGTGAACGATTAACGCCGG
This sequence comes from Protobothrops mucrosquamatus, assembly GCF_001527695.2. Classification (NCBI taxonomy): domain Eukaryota; kingdom Metazoa; phylum Chordata; class Lepidosauria; order Squamata; family Viperidae; genus Protobothrops; species Protobothrops mucrosquamatus. The sequence continues at coordinate 15,179 of NW_015389606.1, forward strand.
AGCTAACTTGATGCTGTAATAAAAAAATTGAAATGAAATGAAATCAGATGGAAGTTTTGGCATCAAGCCACCTGTTCCACTTTCATAGTCCTTCTGTCTTGAATATGACATCCTAGTGTGACGGTGGTCCTTAGTCCCTGTTCCCAAATTTATTATTTATTTATTACGGCTGTCCACTCCAGAGGCCGCGACTCTCTTCTTAATAGCCGTGACCCAAAATCCCAGTTTATAGATAATCCCCCACTTACGATCACAACTAAAATTTCCATTGCTAAGCAAGGCAGCTTTTTAAGCCAGTCGCACCCAATTTTACAATGGTTTTTTTTTTTGCCACAGAGGTTAAGCAAATGACCGCCGTTAAATGAATCACGCGGTCGTTCAGCGAATCCAGATTCCCCCATTGTGTTTTGGCTTATCGGAAGCTGGCTGGGATAGTCACAAGTGGTGATCACATGACCCCAGGATGCTGCAACCATTGTTGCACACCAGTTGCCAAACACCTGAATTTTAATCCCGTTGCCATGGGGACACTGCAACGGTCATAATGGCGAAGACCGGTCCTAAGTCACTTTTTTTCAGTGCCCTTGTAACTTTGGACGGTCGCTAAACAAACAGTTGTAAGTTGAGGACTCACCTGTAAATAACAGAATGATAGAATGACAGAGTTGGAAGGGACCTCGGAGGTCTTCTACTCCAGCCCCCTGCTCAAGCAGGAGACCCTACACCAGGGGTGGGGAACCTTGGCTCTTTCATGACTTGTGGACTTCAATTCCCAGAATTCCTCAGCCAGCTCTGCCAAGTTTGGAAACCCCTAGCCCAGGGGTGGGAAACCTTGACTCTTTTATGACTCGTGGACTTCAACTCCCAGAATTCCTCAGCCAGCCATGCTGAGGGAAAAGGGAGAGGTTTCCAAGCTGAGCCATGCTGGCTCAGGAATTCTGGGAGTTGAAGTCCACGGGTCATAAAAGAGCCAAGGTTGCCTACCCCTGCCCAAATGCCTGAATTTTGATCACATGACCATGAGGAAAAATATTTAAATATTTAAACCAGGGGTCTTCAAACTTGGCTCTTTTATGACTGGTGGACTTCAACTCCCAGAATTCCTGAGCCAGCCACGCTGAGGGGACAGGGAGAGGTTTCCAAACTGAGCCATTCTGGCTCAGGAATTCTGGGAGTTGAAGTCCACGAGTCATAAAAGAGCCAAGGTTGCTTACCCCTGCCCTAGACCATTCTGGACAAATGATTATGAAAAGGCCACCAAGCAGTGTTTTTATTCCGTATTTTTTTTTGTTTTCCTTTTCCTTCTTTCAATTCACTCCCTAACTTGGAAGAGACTGAGGTGATTACACAGCACGAAGCTAGACGCTGGCAAGATGCCCATCGCCGCTTGGTTTGGGGGGAAAACCCACCTTCTGGAGCAGACTTCTCCCCGTCTTTTCCAACGTGGGCTGTCACTTTCAATTTTTCTGCAGCCTCCTCCGTGGCTAGCAAGCACCATGATTTCTTCCTTCCCTTCGCTTTCCCCAGCGAAGAGCTGGTGCCCCACAGGGTGAGGGCCGCGGCTCGGGCCTTTCCTATTTTCTAATTTTGCAACCCAAAGAAAGCAAAAAAGATATCCTGCTTTTAGGCAGCCGGGCCTTCGGCTGAGATTAAATGGGCAGGAGAGGGGCAAGATAAACATTTTCCCATGAAACCGCCTTTGCGGGCCACCGGAGCCCCCGTGCCTCAGATCGGCGGCTTTCTATATTTACTTCACCTTGTCCTTCGGTCAGCAGAAACCACGTCCAAAGGAAGTCATGTGCTGATAGAGGGTGGAAGACTCGGAGCTCCGGAGGAGAATTAATAACTGAAACAATGCTAGACTCGCTTTGGAATACTTTTGCAATTCCCTCCTCCTCCTCCTCTTCTTTTTCTTCTCCTTCTCCTTCTCCTTCATCTCTCTATCTCCTTCCTTCTCTTTCTCCTTCTCTTTTTCCTTGTCCTTCTTCTTCTCACTATTTCCATCGCTCTTCCTTCTCCTTCTTCTCTTCCTTCTTCTCCTCCTCTTCGCCTCTTCTCTTCCTTTTTCTTCTTCTTCTCCTTGTCTCTCTATCTCCTTCCTTCTCCTTCTTTCTCCTTCTCTTTTTCCTTCTTGTCCTTCTTCTTCTCAGTATTTCCATTGCTCTCTTTTCCTTCTCCTTCCTTCTTGTCCTCTTCTCCTTTTTCTCCTCCTTATCCTTCGTCTCTCTATCTCCTTCCTTCTCCTTCTCTTTTTCCTTCTTGTCCTCACTATTTCCATCGCTCTTCCTTCTCCTTCTCTTCCTTCTTGTCCTCCTTTTTCTTCTCCTTATCTTTCATCTCCCTATCTCCTTCCTTCTTCTCTTTCTCCTTTTTCCTTCTTGTCCTTCTTCTTCTCACTATTTCCATCACTCTTCCTTCTCCTTCTCTTCCTTCTTGTCCTCCTCCTCTTCTCCTCCTTTTTCTTCTCCTTATCCTTCGTCTCCCTCTCCTTCCTTCTCCTTCTCTTTTTCCTTCTTGTCCTTCTTCTCACTATTTCCATCGCTCTTCCTTCTCCTTCTCTTCCTTCTTGTCCTCCTCCCCCTCTTCTCTTCTCCTCCTTTTTCTTCTCCTTATCCTTCATCTCCCTACCTTCTTCTCTTTCTCCTTCTTCTTCCTTCTTGTCCTTCTTCTTCTCACTATCTCCCCCACCCTTCCTTCTCCTTCTCTTCCTTCTTGTCCCCCTCCTCCTTCTCTTTTCCTCCTCCTCCTCCTCCTCCTCCTCCTCCTCCTCCTCTATAATCATCTTCATCTCCTACAATCTAAAACAGGTTTTCAGACTTTCTAGTCCTCAAGGCCTTTTTTTTACATGGTTTTAATCATAGCAACCAGCCATTTCCAATTTCCAACAATCTTCTAAGCCAATCTTCTATTACCACTAAAAAGCATCATTTAATTTTATTAAAGAAATGTGTGTGCATATACTGTACATGCAGAGGAGAAGAAGAGAAGAGAAGAGAAGAGAAGAGAAGAGAAGAGAAGAGAAGAGAAGAGAAGAGAAGAGAAGGGAATTAACAAAATAATCTCAGTGGAGGTAAATAAAATACAGTTGTGACATTCATACAACCTACTTAATAAGAACACTCCCAATTCTAGTATCTCCTACTTGTCTCCTTTTAACTTTGCTTATATTTTCCAGGCTTCATGTGCTGTGTGAATTCAGCCTATTGAGTTATTTTACAGTTCATAGTATCATGTGAATCCATCTGGTAGGTGAATTCAGCTGCAAAGCTATTCAGGTAGTCCTCGACTTACAACAGTTTGCTTAGTCACCGTTTGAAGTTACAACGGCACTGAAAAAAGTGCCCTTATGACCATTTTTCACACATATGACCATTCCAGCATCCCCACGGTCACGCGATTTACATTCGGATACTTAACAACTGACTCATATTTATGTCGGTCGCAGTGTCCCCGGGTCACGTGATCCCTTTTGCGACCTTCTGACAAGCAAAGTCGACGGGGGAAGCCAGATTCGCTTAACAACCTTGTCACTAATTTAACCACTGCAGCGATTCACTTAACAAATGCCGCAAGAAAAGTCGTAAAGCGGGGCGAAACTCCCTTAACAAATGTCTCACTTAGCAACCTAAATTTTGGGCTCCGTTGTGGTTGTAAGTCGAGGACTACCAGTATCTCCATACAACGGTACCATGTCCAAGCTGTTTGGGAAGTCTCACTGTCATTTAGAGAATAATAAATCTCTTCCTTCCTCCTGTCATTCTTTTTTTATATATATATAATCCAGACTCTTGTGCAGGCAAATGTCAGTGTTGGAAGCCACAATAATCCAAATCCATGATTCATACCCAATAAGCTAGCACAGGGGTAGGCAACCTTGGCTCTTTTATGACTCGTGGACTTCAACTCCCAGAATTCCTGAGCCAGCATGGCTCAGCTTGGAAACCTCTCCCTTTCCCCTCAGCGTGGCTGGCTCAGGAATTCTGGGAGTTGAAGTCCACCAGTCATAAAAGAGCCAAGGTTGCCTACCCCTGATCTAGTAGCTGGTTCGCCCACTTTGTAAAAGCCATCTGACTAAAATAGAATTGCTGGGTTCACATGACCAGAAGTCACATGACCAGATGGGAGCCAACCAGATTGCAGAGCTTGCCTGGATCTCCACCTGGCAACCTAAACCTGGCAGCTTGACTGGATCACCTAACTAGCATTCAGCGTGTCAACTGTTAATGCCAACTGTGGTTAACAGAGTAACAGACTTGGGAGGAGCTTTGCAGGTCTTCTAGTCCAGGGGTCTTCAAACTTGGCCCTTTTATGACTCGTGGACTTCAACTCCCAGAATTCCTCAGTTGAAGTCCACAAGTCATAAAAGGGCCAAGTTAGAAGACCCCCTAGTCTAGCCTATCAAAGAGAAAGGTGGTGGGATTCAAATATGTGAACGGCCGGTTCTCTGTGTGGTTGCCGCTTCCGGAAGTCCATTCTGGGCTTGGGCAACCAAAAATTAGCTACCGGTTCTGCTGAAGTGGTGCAAACCGGCTGAATCCCACCACTGATTAGGAGGGACATGATAACTGTCTTCTAGTACCTGAGGGGCTGTCACAGAGAAGAGGGGGCTGATTTATTCTCCAAAGCACCTGGGGGCAGGACAAAAAGCCACAGGTGGAAGCTCCTGAGAAGGAGATCCCATCTGGAATTAAGGAGAAATTTCCTGACAGTGAGAACAAATAGTGACTGGAATAGCTTACTTCCTAGAGTTGTGGATGCTCCATCACAGGAAGTTTTCAAGAAGGGACTGGGCAACCATTTGACCACGATGGTATAAGGCAGGGGTAGGCAACCTTGGCTCTTTTATGACTNATCTGAGCCCAGGCCAAGAAAGTAATATGAGAAAACTTCTCAGACAGGCCCCCTCCCCACTTCTCACCATTATAAGTGGGGGGTGGAATGTATTCAGACTTGCAAGATTTTCACACTTTGTTGTTGTTGTGTCAGAAGTAAAGTCTTCATCCTGGTTCATCCAAGCCGGGAATAAATAAGCAACATGGCGACTGCTTTGAGAAGAAGGTTACAGTTTATTGCAGAAGCAGAAAGATGGTTCTTCAGGAAAGAGCAGAGGAGAGAATAAGCGCTGAGCACATGGGCAGTAGCTTTTTATACCCTCTCTAGCTTTTCGTTTGGAATAGTTTCCTCTTCCTGTGGCATGAACTTTGAGCTGAGTCTGAGTGCTTTTCTAGGCCTTAGTATCTGTGGCTCAGTCCTATTATGTCCCAAAAGTCATCTCCTGCTTCCCTGGGGATGGGGCTAATGACTCTTAAGAGTTTCTTTGTCTTCTTGAGTTTCCTGGCTCCAACTTTCCTGATGGTCTTACATCTGCATTTGTATAGGGCTAGCTACTGCTTGGGGCAAAGAGATGAATTTGGGGCCAGGTTTGGTTTCTGCTTTTCAAAAAATGCTTTTCAAAATCCTTTTGGTGAAAAATATATTTTCCTGCCCTTTTAATATTTCCTTCTTTGGGCTAACTTCCCTCAGTTGATAATTGCGAAGTCATGTCCGACTCCTCGCGACCCCATGGACAACGTTCCTCCAGGTCTTCCTGTCTTCTACCAATATCAGATTGTGTTCCTTATCTGCTCAGTCCTGAGCAGTCACCCATAAAATTTTCATGCCTGAGGTGGGATTAGAACTCACACTCTCCTGGTGATTGGCCCAAAGTCACCCAGCAGGCTTTCATGCCTAAGGCGGGACTAGAACTCAGCGTCTCCTGGTGATTGGCCCAAAGTCACCCAGCCGGCTTTCATGCCTAAGGCGGGACTAGAACTCACCGTCTCCTGGTGATTGGCCCAAAGTCACCCAGCTGGCTTTTGTGCCTAAGGCGGGACTAGAACTCACCGTCTCCTGGTGATTGGCCCAAAGTCAACCAGCTGGATTTCATGCCTAAGGCGGGATTAGAACTCACCGTCTCCTGGTGATTGGTCCAAAGTCACCCAGCCGGCTTTCATGCCTAAGGCGGGACTAGAACTCACTGTCTCCTGGTGATTGGCCCAAAGTCACCCAGCCGGCTTTTATGCCTAAGGCGGGACTAGAACTCACCGTCTCCTGGTGATTGGCCCAAAGTCAACCAGCTGGATTTCATGCCTAAGGCGGGATTAGAACTCACCGTCTCCTGGTGATTGGTCCAAAATCACCCAGCCGGCTTTTATGCCTAAGGCGGGACTAGAACTCACCGTCTCCTGGTGATTGGCCCAAAGTCACCCAGCCGGCTTTTATGCCTAAAGTGGGACTAGAACTCACAGTCCCCCACTTTCTAGTGCTTCAGATTTGGGGCCCAATCTGGAACGGCAGATTGAAGTCTCCCAATGCTGTAAGTCTAGGAACGCCCACCACCCACCTGGCCATAGCATCAAACAGGGGATTGGATTAATTCACCCTGGCGGTGGATTAAGTCAGAAAGTGGGTTAAGACGGCTGTGTGAATGCAGCCATGTCAACGAGTTCTCCATCGGATCCTACTGATGGCTGGAGACCTGTTGTTCGAAACTGATCAGTAATTGATTTCTTTGGGGGGGTTTTGGGGGTTTTTTGGCTCACTGGAATACGTATTTAGCCAAAGGTGGTTTACTCAATAAACCACTATTAAACCATGGCTCTTTGGGCATCTAGAGAGGCATTCCCAGGCGCTACATGAAAGGAACCTCATATGGATGAAGGAAATTGGACTGACGTCACCGCGGATTTAAAAAAAGCCAACCCACCTTGAGAACATTTGTAAACTGGTTACCCAAATTAAGAAATAAAGGCAGTTGATTAATTGGTTACATCTACATAAATGCGCTGGTAACTAAAGGAATTGTTCTGAAGTTTTGTTTTTATTTTATTTTATTTTTTTTAAAAACCCACATCTTCCTTTGTTTTGGAGGGTGGAGAGCAGGAGCCAAATGAAAGCAGTGCTTAGGAAAGAGGTGGGATGGCCACAAGTGTAGCATTGCCGTGATCCATGGGGGCCTCCTGTTCCATGTTGTGGTGAGGCTGGGGGTGGTCCTTCCTAAAATTGGGGGACTTCAACCTGCCATTACAGGTTGGGCCCCAAGTCTGAAGCACTAGAAAGTGGGAGAGTGTGAGTTCTAGTTCTGCCATAGGCGTGAAAGCTGGCTGGGTGACTTTGGACCAATTACCAGGAGACGGTGAGTTCTAGTCCTGGCTTAGGCATGCAAGCTGGTGGAAGGAAGGAAGGAAGGAAGGAAGGAAGGANAGAAAGAAAGAAAGAAAGAAAGAAAGAAAGAAAGAAAGAAAGAAAGAAAGAAAGAAAGAAAGAAAAAGAAAAGGAGGGATGCTGGACCAATTACCAGGAGACTGTGAGTTCTAGTCCCACCTTAGGCATGCAAGCTGGTAGGAAGGAAGGAAGGAAGGAAGGAAGGAAGGAAGGAAGGAAGGAAGGAAGGAAGGAAGGAAGGAAGGAAGGAAAGGAGGGATGTTGGGCCAATCACCAGGAGACTGTGAGTTCTAGTCCCACCTTAGACATGCAAGCTGACTGGGTGTCTTTGGGCCAATCAATGCTCTGACTTTAAGAGGGCATTGGTGGCTCCTTTGCAAGAGTTTTGGCCAATATGCTGGACTTCCTTCCTTCCTTCCCTCCCTCCTTCCTTGCTTCACGCCTTCTTCCATTCTTTTTCCCCTCCTTCCTTCCTCCCTTTCTTTTTCACTTCCTTCCATCTTTTTCCTTTTCTCTCCCTTTTCTTCCCTCCTTTCCTTCCTTTCTTTCCGTTCCCCTTCTTTCTTTACTTCCTTCCTTTTTTCCTTCCTTCCTTCCTCCCTTATTTACTTTCCTTTTCACTTCCTTTCTTCCGTTTTCCCCTTCCTTTTCTTCCCTCCTTTCCTTCTTTCTCCCTCCCTCCCTCTCTCCCTTTTTTCTCTTTCTTTTTTTCTTTTTTCCTTCCTTCCTTCCTTCCTTCCTTCCTTCCTTCCTTCCTTCTTCTTTCTTTTTCTCCTGAAGCACCCATTCATTCTTTGTTGTTGTTGTTGTTGTTGTTGTTGTTGTTGTTGTTGTTGTTGTTGTTGTTGTTGTTGTTGTTGTTCTTCTTCTTCTTCTTCTTCTTCTTCTTCTTCTTCTTCTTCTTCTTCTTCTTCTTCTTCTTTGCCAGACTATCTGAGGTCTCAGTGGTGGAAAGACATTGAAACCCCTGGCCCAGTGGCCCTGGCCGAGTGCCTTTGTCCCCAAACAACCGTGAAGTCTTCCAGATTTCAGTGCTGGGAAGAGAGTTCGCCGGGAAGAGAGACTCTCCTCACCCTTTGAACCCAGAGGAGTCCCCACGAGGCACGCAGGCACCCCCGGGGAGGGTCTGCCCAGGCTCCCACCCCATCTGACTTCAATTGCTTGGCGGTTCTTTGAACTGCAAAAGAACAGAAGGGAAGCGTCATTCCCGTCCCCGAGAACTTCGGGGTGGCACCAGCAGAGAAGAGGAGGGTGAGAATTTGATTTCTGCTTTTCCAATTTCAGAAGGACAGTCCACCTTGCTTCCAGGCAGCACGGATATTGATTCCAGTAGGCGCCATCACAACAACCCTACGCGGTAGGCAAGGTTGAGAACTGGTGCCTGGTTCCAAATCACAAGAGGCTGTGTTCACAGACCCCATTACTGCCCTACACATTCTCCGGGTTTGTACTCCATGCTAAGCTACCTGCCACCTAACCAAGGTTAGGTGAGCAGGGGGTTGGACTAGATGACCTCCAACAACAACAACTTCTTCTTCTTCTTCTATTATTATTATTATTATTATTATTATTATTATTATTATTATTATTATTATTATTATTATTATTATTATTATTATTATTATTATTATTATTAACCCTAACCATGCCTTGCTTGTGCCAATACATACAGATAATCCTTGGCTTACAACTATTCATTTAGTGACTGTTTGAAGTTACAACCGCACTAAAAAAAAAGGACACGACCATTTTTCACATTTATGACTGTTGTTGTTGTTGTTAGTTGCGAAGTCGTGTCCGACCCATCGAGACCCCATGGACAACGTTCCTCCAGGCCTTCCTGTCCTCTATCATCTTCTGGAGTCCATTTAAGCTCTTGCCTACTGCTTCGGTGACTCCATCCAGCCACCTCCTTCTCTGTCGTCCCCTTCTTCTCTTGCCCTCCATCTTTCCCAGCATCAGGCTCTTCTCCAGTGAGTCCTTCCTTCTCATTAGGTGGCCAAAGTACTTGAGTTTCAACTTCAGGAACTGGCCTTCTAAAGAGCAGTCAGGGTTGATCTCCTCTAGGACTGACCGGTTTGATCCCCTTGCAGTCCAGGGGACTCGCAGGAGTCTTCCCCAGCACCAGAGTTCAAAGGCCATTCCTCTGGTCACAATGGGGGATGCCAGATTCCTTTAACAACCGTGTTACTAACTTAACAACTGCAGTGATTCCCTTAACGGCTGTGGCAAGAAAGGTCGTAAAATGGGGCAAAGCTCATTCAACAACTGTCTCACTTAGCAACAGAAATTTGGGGCTTAATTGTGTCGTAAGTCAAGGACTACTTGTACAACCACTGGGGGCTTTGGAGCCCTTGGTGCTGTCTGAGTTGGATTGTTTTCTTGCAGACGTTTCATGAATAGAATAGAATAGAATAGAATAGGAGCTGGAAGGGACCTTGGAGGTCTTCTAGTCCAGCCCCCTGCTCAAGCAGGAGAACCTATACCATCTCAGACAGGTGAATGTCTAGTCTCTTCTTTAAAAACCTCTAGTGATGTTCTGGATTTCTGGAGGCAAGCTGTTCCACTGGTTAATTATCCTCACTGTTAGGAAGTTTCTCCTTAATTCCACATTGCTTTTCTCTTTGGTCAGTTTCCAACCCTTGTTTCTTCTCCTGCCCTCTGGTGCTTTGGAGAATAATTTGCCCTCCTCTTTTTTGTGGCAGCCCCCAAATACTGGAATACTATTATGTCACCTGTTTCTTCTTTTCTTTAGATCAGAGACCCCCAACCTTTTGGGCACCAGGGACCGGTTGCATGGAGAGAGGTTTTTCCACAGACCGGAGAGTGTGTAGTTTTGTGTGCTGCCTGCATCTCACGGATGGGGCTTTGCTTGTTTGTGCGGACCAATTGCTGGCGTGCCGCAGACCGGTATCAGTCCATGGAGCTTGGGGACCCTTGTTTTAGACTAGCCAAACCCAAGTCCCGCAGCCGTTCTTCATATGTTTTAGTCTCCAGGCCTTGGATCATCTTAGTTCAGTGGTTCTCAACCTGTGGGTCAGGACCCCATTTGGGGTCGATCGACCATTTCATGGGGGTCGCCAAGCAAGGCTGTCCGCCATTTTTTTTGTCTGCCATTTTTTTGTCCGCCATTTTTTCCCCTTTTCCGGCGGTGCCTTACCTCCCTTGGGCTGGGCCAGCTGGTGGTCGGCCTGCTCCGTCTCTGCCGCTTGCCAGCTACGCCTCGGCCGGCGCAGGGGGCGGAACCACGCATGCGTGGCGCTCCCAGGCAGGGAAAGTCCTCGACTTACGACCGGTTGGGTAGTCGACTTACATCCGGTTTAGTCCTTGACTTACGACCAGTTTAGTCCTCGACTTACGACCGGTTTAGTCCTCGACTTATGACCGGTTGGGGTCGCGGCATTAAAAAGGTTGAGAACCACTGTCTTAGTTGCTGTTCTCTGACCTTTTTCCAAACTCTCAACATCTTTTTTGTAGTTAACTTCATCAGTGGTATAAGGAAGTGGGGTTTGCTCTCTGTTTACAGATAGTCCTCAAGTTACGACCACAACTGAGCTCAAAATTTATGCAGCTAAGTGAAACATTGGTTGAGTTTGGCCCCATTTTGCTACTTTTCTTGCCTCCGTTGTTCAATGAATCCTTGCAGTTACTGAGTAACATGGTTGTTAAGTGAATCTGGCTTCCCCCATTCACTCTGCCTGTCAGGTCGCAAAAGGGGATCACGTGACCATGGGACGCTGCAACCGTCATAAATATGAACCAGTTGCCAATCGTCTGAATTTTGATCACGTGGGGATGCTGGAACAGTTGCAAGTGTGGAAAAAGGTCCTAAGTGATTTTTTTTTCAGTGCCGTTGCAACTTTGTACGGTCACTAAATCAACTGTTGTTAAGTTGAGGACTACCTATGTGTACATTGGCCCATTTTGATCAGGGTGTGGCTTTCTCCTTGATAGATCCTTGATTAAACTGATGTTTACTGCTTGTTTGTCTGGGGTGAATCCCCGCTTATCTTGTGTTGATTGCTGGGGAAGATCAGAAGCCTAAAACAAGACTGTCCTCCACCCCCCACCCCCCAGTTTAGAGACTGGTCTCAACATCCTAGGACTGCCCAGGTAGATCTTCCAAGGGCTATAGAATAACAGAGTTGGAAGGGACCTTGGAGGTCATCTAGTCCAACCCCCTGCTCAAGCAGGAGAACCTATACCCTTTCAGACAAGTGGTTGCCCAGTCTTTTCTTAAAAACCTCCAGTGTTGAGGCAAGCTGTCCCCAACCTAGAGGAAATGTTGAATCTCCAGGATTAAGGAGCCGTCCATGAATATCTGCAGCCCCCTTTGACAGCCACCAGTTTATCGCTCGCAAAATCTTCCTCACGACAAAGCATTTTTTTAAATTATTCCTCCCCTCGTGTGCAAAGCTGGACCCACCCTCCTCTCCCTCTGCTGGTTTTCTTCCTTTCCTTTCCCCTTTTCCCTTCTTTCTCGCTCAGGGGCTTGGAATCCAACCCCCGTTCCCAGCGCAAACATCCCCTTTCAAACAAGCCTTCCAGCAAGGCCACTGCAGGCAGGCTCTGAAAAAGTTTTGGTGGCTTCTTTAGGTTTCAGGAGAAGAAAGTGGGGCGGCTGGAAGGAAGAGGGTAGCAAAACTTGTTAAAAAAACATGTTGGCAGGGGGAAGGGAAAAAAGAAAAAAGAGAGGAAGAAAGGAAGGAAGGAAGGAAGGAAGGAAGGAAAAGAAGGAGAGGCAGGCAGGCAGACAGGGAGTGAGGAAGGAAGGAAGGAAGGAAGGAAGGAAGGAA
>NW_015389606.1:29637-47653 GCF_001527695.2 Protobothrops mucrosquamatus
ACACACACACACACACACACACACACACACACACACGGACGCGCGTCTGGGCTCCTCTTCCTACTCTTCCCCCCTCTCTCTCACACACACACAAACAGGGTTCCCCTTTCACTCTCCCCGTCTGTGACATACACGCACGCATGCACCCGGCGGGCGTGGGGGCTCCCCTTCCCACTTGTTACACACACACACACACACACGGACGCGCGTCTGGGCTCCTCTTCCTACTCTTCACACACACACACACACACACACACACACACAGAGACAAAAACAGGGTTCCCCTTTCACCCCCCTCCCTCCCTCCCCCATACACACACGTATGCACCAGGCGGGCGCCGGGGCTCCCCTTCCCACCCCTCCGCTTGTTACACACACACAAACACACACACACACAAAGCTTTGCTTTCGGGAACCATACTAACTAATCTTGCAACCAACCCGCTGTGGAACTCCCGGCCACCAGATTCCGCCTCGGGAGAGCGAAAAGCGAGTTCCCGGAGGACAAGCGCAACAAGCGCAGGCGAGGGGGGGGGTGGCTGCTAAGCGCTCTCTCTTGTGGTCCATCCTGGAGGAGCGGAGTTGTGATCTTCCGAGTCCCGATCTCTCTTAAAAAAAAACAAAAACAAAACACAAACACCGCTTTGCTTGCTAACCACATTGGCGGGATGGCAGGAATGGACGGGGGGCGGGATGTTAGCATGCTTAGGGGGAGCACAAATTGGCTTCAGGAATTTGGGAGGGGGAATCTTGGTCCAAAGTTGAGAAGGAGGAGGGGGGGCTTATGAAATGAAGATGGGTGGATGGCTAGCTTGGGGATTCTGGGAGTTGAAGTCCGCGTATCTTAAAAGTTGCCAAGCTTGAGAAGCACTGCCCTATGGAAGGAGACGTTTTGGGTTGATTTCTCCCACTTTTTAAGTGTGTCCCTAGAATCACAGGATTGAAGAGCTGGAAAGGACCCCCCCGGGGGGGTTTCAGTAGATCTGGTTGGAGAGGGTGAATCCTAATTGGGTCGTAAAGACTAATTGTCTCCTTAAAATAGGGCTGACTGAGGCCTACGTTCGTTCTAGTCTAGATCCACATGTACCTCGGATCAGTGAAGGGTCTCCAAATAGAATTAATAAGACTCGGGTCGAGGGAAGATAAATCCTTGTAAAAAGTAGGTTATAATAATCTAGGGAATCAACTGAGACAGGACAGAAGAGATTTCAAACCACTGAGGTCTATTTTATTTTTTAAAATTGAAATTCCAAAATCCTTTGGAATGTTTTTTTTTAAAAAAATAAACTTAGGCCAGATAGGCACTTAGAATTAAGAGAAATTCTCTTGAATTTCTCCGGGTCATGTGCTGAATCCTGGAATTTGACTGCAAACTGAGTTCACCCTGTCGTTTACACGCTAACTGCTCTTGATTTCCATTCTTGCAAGTATTTAGAGTTTAACCACATTATTTGGGATGATTAGATGACCCCCCTCCCCAAAGTGATTTCCAACCCCTTATATTCTTAGACATGATGAAATGGCACATCTGGAAACAACTGCCAAGTACTTGATGCTTAACAAAGTAGCAAACAATTAGGATTCAAGAACTAATAAAGGAGAATAGCTCAGGGTGGAAATGAGGGGTCCTTGGTACTCTCTGAGCTTAGTTGTTTTCTTGCAGACGTTTCATTACCCAACTAGGTAACATCATCAGTACTCCATGTCTCGAGGGAAAACAGCATTTATGCAAGCCTTGCTTTGGTTCTCAGGAATGTTCTGTATCTGGAGGCAAAACAGTTGCTGTGTTCACACAACATTCTTAACTCTACCCTCTGTGTTCACACAGCACATTGGATCATAAACTAGCCAACTGGGCTGGTTTCATATGACAGGCTAAGCCACAAAAGGGAAATGTGTGCGATTACGTCTAATCAAGCTTCATAGTTGCATAATGGCAGCAAATAGATCTTTAACTGGCTAGCTAGGTTAAGCATAGTGGGAGTTAAAACGGTATTGGGTTCTCTATTGATTGAGATTATTTAAATATAGTCCCATTTAAATTATTAATAATTATTATTAATAATAATAATTATTAATTATTATTATTTAACACCCGCAAACAACATCTGCCTATCCCCAGTCCTTGGGAAGGGCTGGATCGGGGGATAAAAAGGCCAAATCCAGTGAAAACATCGGCTGATTCTGCAACCAACTATAATTTATTAAATGTTGATATTGCCTGAATATCAACAATTCTATTATTTATCAATTTATATGCTCCATTCTGGATTGGGAACGTTTCTCCCAATCTCAAACAAATGGACTATATTTGCACTTGCAAACCAAAATAGGGAGAATTTTTCCTCTTGTCCTAGATATAAAGATCACCATAATGATTAGCAGCTATTGATAGCTTGATCCTCCTGAAAGTTATTGGCTGTTAACTATCTTGTGGCCGTGAGTTTCACAGTTTAATATCTCCAGCGTGAAGAGCAAGGAGATATTAAACCCATTATTTAGTGTTATTAGACAATCCGGGGTGCACATATTCTCCGTTCCCCATGCTACAAATAATTTTATCCACGTTTTGATCCCTTCTCTTCGCTCTCTTTATGGGACCGATTGTTGGGGAAGCGCCATTTCTAAACCGGATCTCCATTGTAGCCACTATAGACAACACAATTTTGGCTTTCGATATTAACCAAGACAATATGGAAAATGAACTTAAGAGCTTTTTTTTTTAAAGAAATATTTTTACGCTCTAGTGTTTATTGTCTCTGAGCCATTTTTTGTCTTTAAATGCTTGAAGGGATTGTAGTGAAATTAACTTGCTGTAGAGTATCCTTTTTTTTTTTTTTTGCTCTCTCTCTCTCTCTCTCTTTAAAGTGGAACTTGGCTCACTCATAGGGTTTGAAAAAGGTCCAAATTGCAGTCTCACAGTTTCTGGAAAATGTTCCCTAAACAGCGCGCCCTTTCATGTAGTGAGTCACAATTTGGAAGTTGTGCACCTTTAAAAAAATTCAGTTGCCCCTTCCAGAATCCGCAAAACCCCTCTGACTGACTTTGCAATTTACGGTTGTGTGAAAGAACCGTAAGTTTTTTTGAATGCAACATTTGGGGTGATAGAATAAGGACAGTTTTTTAAAAAAATTAATGTAATTTAATTTGTTTCCCATCTTTTATTACTTTTTATAAATAACTCAAGACGACAGACATACCCAACACAACTTCCTTCTCCTATTTTCCCAACAATAATACCCCTGTGAGGTGGGTTGGGCTGAGAAAGAATGACTGGCCCAAAGTCATCCAGTCAGCTTCTGTGCCTAAGGCAGAACTAGAACTCACGGTCTCCTGGCAATTGGCCCAAAGTCACCCAACTGGTTTGCATGCGCAAGGCAGGACTAGAATGCCTGGTGATTGGGCCAAAGTCATCCAAGTGGCTGTGATACCTAAGGCAGGACTAGAACTCACGGTCTCCAGGGGATTGGTCCAAAGTCACTCAGCTGGCTTTCACGCCTAAGGTGGGACTAGAACTCACACTCTCCTGGGGATAGGCCCAAAGTTATCCAGCCAGCTTTCATGCCTAAGGCGGGACTAGAACTCACCGTCTCCTGATGATTGGCCCAAAGTCACCCAGCAGCTTTCATGCCTAAAGCAAGACTAGAACTCCCAATCTCCTAGTGATTGGCCCAAAGTCACCCAACAGCTTTCATGCTTAAGGCGGGACTAGAACTCACCGTCTCCTGGTGATTGGCTCAAAGTGACTCAGCCACTTTTCATGCCTAAGGCGGGACTAGAACTCACAGTCTCCTCCTTTCTCACCTGGTGCCTTAACCACTAGACTAAACTGCCTCTCTTTATCCATCCTTATTGGGGGAAATTATCACTTTGCCGTAAGTCCTCGACTTATTGACCACAACTGAGTCCCAAATTTCTGTTACGAAGGGAGACATGTGCTCAGTGAGTTTTGCCCCACTTTATGACTTCTCTGGTCACCGTTGTTAAATGAATCACTGCAGTTGTTAAGTTAGTCACACGGCTGTTAAGTGAATCCAGATTGCCCCATTGACTTTGCTTGTCAGAAGGTTGCAAAAGGGGATCACATGACCCCGGGGACAGTGTAACCCGTCATAAACATGAGTCAGTTGCCAAGCGTCCCGAATATTGATCACGCAACCACGGAGAGGCTGCAACGGTCGTTAAGTGTGAAAAACGTCCATGTCACTTTTTTCCCCCCAGGGCTGTTGTAACTTCAGTCACTAAGTGAACTGTTGTAAATCGAGGACCCCCTGGATCTGCTAGAGACCCTGATACAAAATCTTAACCAAGCAAACAAATTCTTCAGAGCTCAGCGTCACGATTCAGGGGGATTCCTGCCGAGGGCATGGGGGTCCAAAACCTCAAGATGGGGGCGGGGGGGTCACCCTTCCACAATTGCAGCCCTGTCCCATTCTTGCATGTATTGCAACCGTGTTGCATGTTTAAAATGAACACAACTTGCCCCCATGGTTGCAACTACCATCATGACTTTAGGGACCCTTCCCCACCCCTTCAGCCATCCCTGCTTAGACATACTCTCTTAAACTACTTCTCAAAGTGGTATACCAGGGGTCTTCAAACTTGGCAACTTTAAGACTTGTGGACTTCAACTCCCAGAATTCCCCAGCCAGGACAAGAAACAACGGATGGAAACTGATTAAAGAGAGAAGCAACCTAGAACTAAGGAGAAACTTCCTGACAGTTAGAACAATTAACCAGTGGAACAACCTGCCTCCAGAAGTGGTAAATGCTCCAACACTGGAAGTTTTTAAAAAGAGACTGGACAGCCATTTGTCTGAAATGGTATAGGGTTTCCTGCCTGAGCAGGAGGTTGGACTAGATGACCTCCAAGCTCCCTTCCAACTTTATTATTATTATTATTATTATTATTATTATTATTATTATTATTATTATTATTATTATTATTATTATTATTATTATTATTATTATTATTATTATTATTATTAAACACTTAAAGTGACCAAGGTTGAGAAACGCTGCTTTAGACCAGGGGTCTTCCAACTTGGCTACTTTAAGACTTGTGGACTTCAACTCCCAGAATTCTTCAGCCAGCTCTGGCTGGCTGAGGAATTCTGGGAGTTGACATCCACAAGCCTTAAAGTTGCCAAGTTGGAAGACCCCTGTGATATACAGAGAGTCCTTGACTATATGTATGTTTAGCGGCCACTCAAAGCTACAACAGCGCTGACAAACGTGACTTAACAACTGGTCCTCGCAGCAAACAACCATTGCAGCATCCCAACGGTCACGTGATCAAAATTCGGGCACTTGGCAGCCGTCGTGTACTCACAACGGTTGCGGGTCTTAAGGTCATGTGTGCCGTATGCGAGTTTCCCAGCCTGCTTCCGACACGCAAAGTTGACGAGGGAAACTAAATTTGCTTAAGGACCACGTGATCCTCTTTAACAACCGCAATGCTTTGCTTAACCACCGTGGCAAAAAAAAAGGGGGGGTCATAAACTTACGGGCACAATTTACTTCACCACCACCTTACCTAGCAATGGACATTCTGCTCCCAATTGTGTCGTACGTTGAGGACTACCTGTATGTAAATACAGTTGATCCATTTTGGGGCAGGATCTTTGCACGCTTCAGTCACGTGCAAACGGCCTGGCCAGTTTTATCTGCTAAAGCCCTGAACTGTTGGCTGTTAGTGGGATGGCAGCATCTTCCGAATAATAGAATAACAGAGTTGGGAAGGGACCTCAGAGGTTTTCTAGTCCACCCCCCTGCTCAAGCAGGAAACCCTATTCCATTTCAGACAAGTGGCTGTCCAGTCTCTTCTTAAAAACCTCCAGCAATGGAGCACCTACAACTTCTGCAGGCAAGCTGTTCCTCTTATAAATTGTCCACAACTGTCAGGAAATTTCTCCTTAGTTCCAGGTTGTTTCTCTCCTTGGTTAGTTTCCATTTCTTGTCCTGCCTTCAGGTGCTTTGGAGAACAGCTTGACTCCCTTTTCTTTGTGGCAGCCCCTCAAATATTGGGAGAGAGCTATCATGTGCCCCCTGGTCCTTCTTTTCATTAAACTAAACATACCCAATCCCTGCAACCGTTCCTCGCATGTTTTACCACGCCCTCTCTCTTCTCTTTCGGACTCCCAGGCCAGGCGTGGAAAGCCTTGAGCGCCACCGACAAGCGCCCCTTCGTGGAGGAGGCCGAGAGGCTGAGGATCCAGCATCTGCAGGACCACCCCAATTACAAGTACCGTCCCCGCCGGAAGAAGCAGGCCAAGAAAATCAAGAGGATGGAACCGAGCATCCTTCTCCACAACTTGCCCCAGTCCTGCGGCGAGAATTTTGCCATGGGCCACCGCAGCACCGGCGCCGGCGGCCTCGGCCACTCCCAGCCTCCCCCACTGAACCACTTCCGAGAACTGCGCTCGATGGGGTCAGAGATGGAGAACTACGGCCTGCCGACTCCCGAAATGTCCCCTCTGGACGTCCTCGAACAGGCGGAGCCCGCCTTTTTCCCGCCCCACATGCAGGACGACTGCAACGTCATGTCCTTTCGAGGTTACCACCACCCTGCTCCTCCTCCTCCTCCTCCACCGCCGATGGAGTTTTCCCCGGAGAAAAACCTGGGGAGGAACATGGTCATGGGGTACCCTCCCAACCCACCCTCCCACCTGGCCGAAGCCATGAGGACTCCCCAGCTGTCTGGGATGTACTACAACCAGATCTGTGCCGCGGGAGCCGCCAACGGGCTGTCGGCCCACCTGGGCCAACTGTCCCCTCCTCCTGAGTCCCACCAGCTGGAGGGCGTGGAGCACTTGAACCCCCACGAGCTGTGGACAGAAGTGGACCGCAACGAGTTTGACCAGTATTTGAATATGAGCAGGACTCGTCCGGATCCGTCCGGTTTCGCCTATCATGTTTCCGTGTCCAAAGTGACTCCCCGGAGCTGTGAGGACAACAGCCTGATCTCAGCCTTGTCCGATGCCAGCAGCGCTGTTTATTACAGCGCTTGTATCACTGGGTAAACGTTTCATTTAGGGAGAGGTTTGGGGCAGCCCCCCAAAATGGGGCCGCTGTCATCTCTTCTCTAGGATGCTGGGAAATTCGAGTTGGATTGGCCTGCTCGGCACGCTTCCCGTTCGGTTTCCCAGGATTCCTTGGGCAAAGCTATGACAGTGAATCTACCGTGTTTTCCCGAAAATGAGACTTAACCGGGAAAATAAGACCTAGCATGATTTTTCAGGATGCTCGTAATATGAGCACCACCCCAAAAATAAGCCCCAATTAGGATCATGAGCCAGACCAGGGGTAGGCAACCTTGGCTCTTTTATGACTCGTGGACTTCAACTCCCAGAATTCCTGAACCAGCATGGGGGAACTATGGTCCCCTCATGACTCGTGGACTTCAACTCCCAGAATTCCTGAGCCAGCATGGGGGAACTATGGCCCCCTCATGACTCGTGGACTTCAACTCCCAGAATTCCTGAGCCAGCATGGCTCAGCTTGGAAACTTCTCCCTTTTCCCTCAGCATGGCTGGCTCAGGAATTCTGGGAGTTGAAGTCCACGAGTCATAAAAGAGCCAAGGTTGCCTACCCCTGAGCCAGAACTGACGCATTTAGTGCCGTATTTCCCCAAATATAAGCCCTAACCGGAAAAATAAGGCCTAATGCGTCTTTTGGAGCAAAAATTAATATAAGGCCCGGTCTTATTTTTCAGGGAAACACGGTAGTATTAATTGGAGAGGAGACTGGAATGCAGCTGTACAGGTAGTCCTCAGCTTACATCCATTCTTTTAGTGACCATTACAACGGCACTGAGAAAAAGTGACTCGCGGCTGGTCCTCGCAGTTACAACCGTCGTAGCAGTCCCCACAGTCACGTGATCGCAATTTGGGCGCTTGGCAACCGTCTTTTACGACAGTTGCAGCATCCCGGGATCACCTGATCGCTGCTTGTGATCTTCCCGCCAATTTCTGACTAGCAAAATCAATGGGATTTGCTTAACGACCACCCGATTCGCTTAGCAACGACCGTGATTTGCTTAACAGCAGCGGTGGGAAAAAATTGTAAAATTGGGCTTGACTCACTGCCTTTGTTTAACAGCGAAGATTCTGATCTCAACTGTGGTTGTAATTTGAGGACTACTTGGGTCGGATAAAAAGCAGGGAGCGCAGATGCTAACATTTGAGCTCCAAAGGGGAAGAGATGAGTTTGTGACGCTTTGAGCCATGGCGATGGGGCTCAGCTGGCTGTGGAGTAGCTGAGGAGTAAAGTTCCTATAAGGAGCTTGGAACAAATCTTGTGCAGAAAATATCTCACCGTTTTAAAAAGGGCTTGAGCTGAGAATGGAGCTTCTGACACATTGGAAAGCTTACTTCGAGGTCTTGAAATGTTAGCTTTGAAGACACAAGCATGACCAAGGACTTCAGAATGGGATCAGTAGTAATGACACATGGGATATGTAGTAAGTCAGGAGCTTACCCATCACTGCCTTCCCAATAAGGTCATGAAAAGCAGGCTAACTTTCTCACCATGTAATGTGTGACTCGCGTCTTGGTGTCCTTTCCACAGTTAACTGCAAAGATAAAACTGTCGCTGAGTATAGCTCACTCTACCTTGGACTATATTTAGTCCAATTTTGTCCAATTTACTTGGATTCCAGTAAGGCATTTATTTGATAAAGAGGACCGACCCAGCTACTATTTGATAAAGGTTAGCTGCCGCCCGGTCTTTTTGTAAAATTACTTTGCGAACGAAACACGTGGGAAATTTCTCCTCTCCAAGAAAAGTAGAACTGGCCCCACTGGGATCTTAGTCCACCCCATAAGTGCCTCGCCCCCGTGCGAGGTCAGGTTGCCCCAAACCTCTCCCTTGATCTGGGACCCCTGCAGTATTTTAGATTTATCTCATTAATGGCATTGCTTTCTTTTTTAAAAAACAAAACAAAAATACAAATAAGGCTGAAGAATTGATATACTGTATTGCTGCGTAGCACAAGGAGATGGTTCAAAGCAGAAGGGGAAAAAAATGCAATTTTAAGGTGTTGGGGATGCTGGACAAGGGGGTACCCGCTGCTGGGTTTTTGCCTTGGCCACTTGAAGACGGGTGGACTTCAACTCCCAGAATTCTGGGAGTTGAAGTCCACACGTCTTCAAGTGGCCAAGATCAAGAAACCTCATTTATACAACTCACTATTAGAGCAAGCAGTACCTTTTGAATATCCGGTTTTTACAGTTACCTGCTTCAGTCCCTCCTCTGCCATCATTGAAAAAGGCTTGTTTTCAAGGGTTTAAACCGTGGTTTCCAAATTGAGATTTAAACCCCCGGCCCCCAAAGATAGATTCAGCAAAAGGGCTAGATTTGAAATGACGATCCTTAGATTCTGAGCAAGACCCACAGAGCTGGGCCATTGGCAAAATCGGCACGGCCGTTTGCAGCGACTGCAGTTCAAAAATCCAAGGTTATTCTTGCAGGGAATCCACAGTGAAAGAGCTAAGCCTGTGCTGCATTGCTGGAATGCGTGATTTCTTGCGATGAACGCATTAATAGTTGGGATTTCCATAAGGCTGGACATCGGCGGGGATAAGCGAGGAGGACGTGGCTGGAGGTTGTTAAAAGGGCGTGACGAAGTGAGACGAAGGGAAAGTGTTGGAAAAGTTGTAAGGAAAGGCAAGAGGATCTCTGGATTATGCCCATGTGCTTGATTCTTGAATCCACAGAATCTTAGAATTGTGGGGCCCACGAGGGTCATCTAGTCCAGCCCTAGGCAACAGGAAGGAAAGGCATTGATTTTAATCCCTTCCAAGTGGCTTCTCGTTGTTTTTTTTTTTTCCTGTTTTGCAATTCCTGGAGTGCAATTCTAGGCTGGTGTAGAATTTATTCCACAGGTTTTTGTTACTCGTAGTTGAAAATCCCACTTAAATGACATTGGCCCAAGAGATTTGCGAGGTGGATAAGCTGAGGGCAGGTCTCTTAAGTTTGCAAAGCTTCAGTCGTGTGGATTTGAACCCTTGGCTAATTGCCAGGTGTGTGTGTGTGTGTGTGTGTGTGTGTGTGTACGTACATATTTGGAGCTGATGTTTTAAAGCAATGTTTCTCAACTGTAGCAACTTGAAGATGTGTTGGACTTCAACTCCCAGAATTCCCCAACCAGCTATGGCGGGCTGGAGAATTCTGGGAGATGAAGTCCACCCGTCTTCAAGTTGGCACGGTGGAAAAACGCTGCTTTAAATCCTATTTTAAAGACAGACAGATGTGGGATTTTTGACTATCAGTGTCAACCTTCCAATGTTGTTTTCCCTGCAAAGTGTGAGCTGGGTGTGCCAGACAATAAACGTGAGGCACTCTGTGTGTAAAGCCCCCCACCAACACACACACACACACTTCTTCAAATCCTCCTTACAGGGTATAAACGTGGTTCAAGATGGAACTGCGGAACCATTTTGAACGTTAACCAAAGACTGCACCACGCACGAAAACTGAAAAATTCAGTTTTAAACGCACAATGGCTCAGTTCAAAACTGAACGATGCAAGTGTTAAAATGCAGAACAAGCCTTTTTCAATTTTATTAAGGGACTGGGATACTTTTGGGGTGCCCCTTGCCACTTCCCACCGTATCAGAGCATTCTCTTTGGTTTGGACAAATCTATATTTTTTACTAAGCTTTTTTTTTTTAAAAAAAAAATATCTTATCTATAAATAATATTTAAGTTGTTCAGGCATTTTATACTATGTCTTCTCTGGCTCTCTCTCTCTCTCTTTTTGTAATCAATGAAAGGATAGCCACAGTGTTGAAAAGCAGCCATGTAGCAAATAACGAGATTCTTAGGAAGAAGAAGCGGCTTTTAAGCTGCGCGGGATCAAATCCTCTGGAATTTGGGGGTTCGCGGGGAAAAAAACGTTTTCGCAGCCGCCCTCCGAAAATTTCCAGCGAGCGTTTTGAACAATCCCACTTGCGTATTGACCTACAGCATCGCAGGGACACATGCTGGAGGATCTGACTGAATCCAGCGCTTGTTTGCTGACTGGTTAATTATTAGAACATCTTTTCCTAATTGCTCGGCTCTCATGCGCTCGTTATGCGAACACATGTTCCGGCCCCCTCCAGCCGTTGTTGCCCCCAAGTGTTTCCAGATTTCTTTCTGGCAGCTGATCCGTGTTCAGTCTTTGCGTTGGCTTCGTGGGAACCTCTCCCGCAAAGAGACACTGCACAAAAGATACGAAAGGACTGACTGGCACTTCAAAACCCAGGGGATGTGTTTCGTTTGGTTGTGTTTTTTTTTTCTTCTTCTTTTTTTCAGTGGGCTGATGTTCGGCACGGCAAATTTGGGAGGGGTCTGTTCTCAGCATGGAAAAACTCGGCCCGCGAATAAAACACCGTGATATTCTTTTCTCAGCACGTCTGGGTGTGTGGTTTTTCGGTTTAACGCAACGGCAGGCCTGTTCTGCGCAAGGCTTTTGACTTAACTTGGTTTTCTCAGAGGGGGGTGGGGGGGTGGGATCTGCCCCCCCCCACCCCCGAAGAGGTTCTGCACAGCTTGGGGGGCCTTCAGGAACTGATCAGTTGGGTTGGGTTGGGTTGGGTTACAAATACGGTCGCTGGCTTGCATGCGTGTTGTGTTTTCTTTCTAACATGACACAGAAATTTGGATGACGTCAAAGAAGCTGGCCTTAAGCCAAGCGTGTGCTCACCATTGCAGCCTGTGCTTGTACCTTTGTTTAATTTTATAATGGGGGGGCAGGGGCGTAGAAAGGGTGACTGCGTTTGTAAATCAAGGGTGCTTTTTAAATAATAATAATAATAATAATAATAATAATAATAATAATAATAATAATAATAATAATAATAATAATAATAATAATAATAATGACCAAGTTGCTAAATTAATCCACTGGGCATTGTGTAAAAAATACGACTTGCCTGTGTCCGAAAAGTCGTGGGAACATAGGGTGGAGAAAGTTATCAAGCATGAGAGGGTGAAGATCTTGTGGGACTTTCGGACACAGACAGATCGCCATTTGGAACACAACACAACACGCCAAATATCGCAGTTGTAGAGAACCGAAGCATACAGCTGATGGATATCGCTGTACCAGGAGATGCCAGAGTCGAAGAAAAAGAACTGGAAAAAATTACGAAATATCGCAACCTGGCCATTGAAACTGCGCGATTATGGATGAAACGTGTAACAGTGACACCCATTGTCATCGGGGCACTGGGAACTATGTCCAAAAACTTTGCAAAATACATCAAGAAACTGCAGCTTCCTCCAATAACTCCAGCAATGTTACAAAAAACTGTGCTACTCGGAACATCTTATATTTTAAGGAGGTACCTGGTTGACACCTAGGATGCAACCCGTGTCAACCATCAGCGCCAGCCAATTTGAATGTTCAGTTGACTGAGGTTCATGTCTAATGAATAAATAATAATAATAATAATAATAATAATAATAATAATAATAATAATAATAATAATAATAATAGAGTTGGAAGGGACCTTAGAGTTCATCTAATCCATCCCCCTGCTCAGGCAGGAAACCCTATATTTTGCAAAAGTCCCTGTAGCATCCCTGAGAATAATGCACAGGTAGTCCTCAACGTACGATCACAGTTGGGATCAGAATTCCCACGGCGAAGCAAGGCAGTTGTTAAATGGGTCACACCTGATTTCAGATCTTTGTTTGCCAACTGTTAAGTGAGTCACACGGCCGTTCAGCGAATCTGGCTTGGCTTGTCCGAAGCTGGCTGGGAAAATTGCGATGACGTGACCCCAGGTTGCCGCAACCGTTGCAAGTACACGCCAGTGGCCGAGCATCCCAAATTTTGATCACGTGACTCAGGATGCTGCGACGGTCGTAAGTGCGAGAACCGGTTGCAAGTCCCTTTTTTTTTCAGTCTGTTGTCGAACATTTGCTAAACGGCTGTAATTCGAGGACCACCTATATCGCTATTAATTTGTCGTTAAAGAAGTATGCTCAAAGGGGAGTTTCTTTATATATCAAGTGTTTGTTCTGATAAACCGGGTTTATATCCACTGTATAAACGCAGGATTTAAAAAGAAACTCTCCTTCTTCTGTGTAATGTACAAAAACGCCTCCCAAAATAAGAAATGTAACGCCAGCTGTCAGAAACGTCACATCATCAAAACAGGAACTTGATTGTGCAGGAAAGTTGGTGAAGTCATAGAATGTCCCCCAAGACAGATCTCTGGCCTTTTTTTTCTTTCTTTCTTTCTTTTGGCAAAAATGACTCTTTGTCACAGATTCTTTCTTTTATTAACTTTTTTTTTTTTTACAGAAAGTATGAACTAAAATATCTGCTTTACTGTTGGTTGGTAGAATATTGAAAATATTTTCTGATTCCTTCCTTCTTTCCTTCCATCCTTCCTTCCTTCCTTTCTTCCTCCCTCCCTTTATTTCCCAACTTTTTTCTTTATTTTCTGCCTTTTTTCTTTGTCTTCCTTCCTTTTTTCTTTTTCCACCTTTTTCTTTTCCACCTTCTTTTTCTTCCTTATTTCCTCCCTTCCTTATTCTTTCTTTTTCTTTTTTCCTCCCTCCCTTCCCTTTCTTTCCCACCTTTTTTCTCTTTTCTGCCTTATTTCTTTTTGCCTTCCTTTCTTTTTCCCCTCTTTCTTTTCCACCTTCTTTCTCTTCTTTCCTTCCTCCCTTATCTTTCTCTTCCTTCCTTCCTTCCTTCCTTCCTTCTTTTCCTTCCCTTCCTTCCTTCCTTCCTTCCTTCCTTCCTTCCTTCCTTCCTTCCTTCCTTCCTCTTCTTTCTTTCTTTCTTTCTTTCTTTCTTTCTTTCCTTCTTTCTTTCTTTCTTTCTTTCTTTCTTTCTTTCTTTCTTTCTTTCTTTCTTTCTTTCTTTTGTTTCCCTCCATTAATCAAGCTTAATTTTGGCAAAAATTCCTGTGCCTGTCTTTTGAGTATCTGGATAGGGAATTTTCCATCCACTGCAGGAAAACGCTAGTGGCATCTGTTCATCAAATGATGGCAGTGATTTGGAACAGATTTTTCACAAAGGTCTGCATTTTTAACAAATGCTTTTCTCTCATTCTTATTGTGGGGTATTAAAAAAAAAAGCCTGACTTTGACAACAGAAGAGATTCTTTTTCTTTTATGAAAATGATTGCCGTGAAGGATTACATTTTCACTCTCTTTTTTCGTTTGTTTGTTTACAACTAAACCCCAAACAAACAAAGAAACCATGTTTTGGTTTTCAAAACAAGGAAAGGAAAGGAGAGGAAAGGAAAGGAAAGGAAAGGAAAGGAAAGGAAGAATAATAGGAGGAAAGGGAGGAAAGGAAAGGAAAGGAAAGAAAGAAAAAAAATAGGGAAGGGAGGAAACGAAAGGAAAGGAAAGGAAAGGAAAGGAAGAAAAATAGGGAAGGGAGGAAAGGAAAGGAAAGGAAAGGAAAGGAAAGGAAAGGAAAGGAAGAAAAATAGGAAAGGAAAGGAAAGGAAAGGAAGAAAAATAGGAAAGGAAAGGAAAGGAAAGGAAGAAAAATAGGAGGGAAGAGAGGAAAGGAAAGGAAAGGAAAGGGGAAGGAAGGAGACAAAGAAAAAAGAAAAAAGGAAAGAAAGAAAGAAAAAGAGAAAGAAAGGAGATGAAGGAAGAAGAAAGAAAAGGAAGAAGAAAGGAAGAGGAGAGAAAGGAAGAAAGAAAAAGAAAGCGGAAGGAAGGAGAAAAAAGGCAAAGAAAAAAAGAAAGAAAGAAAAAAAGGGATTTCCTTGCGAGATAAAGTGACAAGCTTCTCTTTGCGGTGGTTAACACATCCAGCTTCATAACAAGGCAGGCAGAAGCCTTAGACCTGAGTGTCATAACAGAAAAAAAAGAAGAAGAAATAATGAAAGGCAAAAGTGACATCACCCGTTAAACTTGAGGTCTGGCTCCTGGCCACTTTTG
The DNA here is from genome assembly GCF_001527695.2 of Protobothrops mucrosquamatus. Lineage (NCBI taxonomy): Eukaryota > Metazoa > Chordata > Lepidosauria > Squamata > Viperidae > Protobothrops > Protobothrops mucrosquamatus. Next base: position 44,542 of record NW_015389606.1, read on the forward strand.
GGCTACTCAACCTGTGCCAAAAATACTGAATTTACCGCTCTCCCCCCACCCCCCACCCCCACCCCAGCCTTGGAAAAAGCTGGGAAACATCCTGTGCAGGGCTGCCCATATGGCCGGGACAGGAAACGTCCCGGTGACATTATGCTCCCCTGGAACAAATCTGGAAGGATGAATTTGTGGGGAGGGAGGGAAGCTGGGTAGAAAAGGAACCCCTTGACTTATTTTTCAGGTTAGGGCGATGTGATCATTTCCTGAACTATACAGGAGAAACTACAGCGGCCTTTTCCCCCCTCTTGGCTGCCAACAGGAAGAGAGCTGAGCACGTTGGATCTCAGAGGAAGAAGCCCAGAGTCTTTTCCAGCAAGTAGAAAAACCATCAGCCAGCTTCCTCCTACTCAGGTCCAGCAAGCCACCCCTCAGGTATGCTGGGAAGCCCCGCCCTCTGCTTCTGAAGCCCCGCCCCTTCATCCCTAATCTGAGGATGAGGGGTTCCTGGCTCCATTTCTGGCAGCTTTGTGTATCCGGATTTGGTGGCCAAGCAGACGTTTTGACAACAATTAACTCCTGGATAGCAAGGGGGGTGAAAAAAAAAAAGTGCAGAGAAGAGCAATGAAGACGATTAAAGGCCTGGAGGCTAAAACATATGAAGAACAGATGCGGGATTTGGGTTTGGCCAGTCTAGAGAAAAGAAGAACTAGGGGGGGACCCGATAGGAGTATTTTAGTATTTGAGGGGCTGCCACAAAGAAGAGGGGGTCAACCTGTTCTCCAAAGCACCAGAAGGCTGGACAAGAAACTGGATGGAAACTCATCAAGGAGAGAAACAGCTTGGAATTAAGGGGGAATTTCCTGACGCTGATGACAATTAGCCAGTGGAACAGCTTGCCACCAGAAGTTGTGGGTGCCTCATCAGTGGAGGTTTCTAAGGAAAGACTGGACAGCCACCTGTCTGAAATGGTATAAGGTCTCCTGCTTGAGCAGGGGATTGGACTAGACCTTCAAGATCCCTTCCAACTCTGTTATTCTATTCTATTCTATTCTATTCTATTCTATTCTATTCTATTCTATTCTATTCTATTCTATTCTGTATTTCTATTCTATTCTGTATTTCTATTCTATTTTATTTTATTCTATTCTGTATTTCTATTCTATTCTGTATTTCTATTCTATTCTATTCTATTCTGTATTTCAATTCTATTCTGTATTTCTATTCTATTCTATTCTGTATTTCTATTCTATTCTACATTTCTATTCTATTCTATTCTATTCTATTCTATTCTATTCTATTCTATTCTATTCTATTCTACGTTTCTATTCTATTCTATTTTATTCTGTATTTCTATTCTATTCTATTCTATTCTATTCTATTCTATTCTATTCTATTCTATTCTATTCTATTCCTACCCCACCCCATTCCATTCCATTCTGTTCTATTGAATAGTCACTAATAATGAGTGATTGTATTCTGAACATCTTTATCTTGGGTTTTAAACTATCTTGGAGTGGGGGGACACTGAGACATGCCAGTGCAAGGCATTCTTAGAGACGGTGCAGAATTTGGAGAAATAATGTTCAGAAATTCTGCAGCAATTGGCAGGGCCTTTGTGAAATCCCTTGCTCTTCGTTTTTTCCCCCAGGAATTGTCCTGTGACAAAAATATTCTGTTTATTTACTATTATATTAATATTTATAAAGTCTGAAGATGGTAAAATAAAGAGGTAGGTAAAATCACCAAGTAATTTTGCATGATGATTATTCAGCTTCACTCCAACTTTTACCTTAGACTTGGATAAAGTCTGGATGACTTTGGACCCAGGCCAGGAGACAGTGAGTTCTAGTCACGCCTTAGGTATGAAAGCTGGCTGGGTGACTTTAGGCCAATCATCAGCAGATGCTGAGTTCTAGTCACACCTTAGGCATGAAATCCAGTTGGGTGACTTTGGGTCAATATCAGCAGACGGTGAGTTCTAGTCCCACCTTAGGCATGAAAACCGGCTGGGTGACTTTTAGCCAATCACCAGGAGATGGTGAGTTCTAGTCCCGCCTTAGGCATGAAAATCAGTTGGGTGACTTTTGGCCAATCACCAGGAGTTCTAGTCCTGCCTGAGGCATGAAAGCTGGCTGGGCCAATCACTATTTCAGCTAAACCGACCTCACAGGATTGTTGTGGGGAATATAGGAGGAGGAACGAGTATTAGGTATGTTCATCACCTTTTTTTGAGAAAGTAATAAATGCAAGATAAAAATCAAATGCATAAACACGTGAAGTATTAATACCACTTTACAATGCCTTGTTAAGGCCACACTTGGAATGCTGCATCCAGTTTTGGTCACCACGATGTAAAAAAGATGTTGAGACTCTAGAAAGAGTGCAGAGAAGAGCAATAAAGATGATTAGGGGACTGGAGACTAAAACATACAAAGAATGGTTGCTGGAATTGGGTCTGTCTAGTTTAATGAAGAGACGGACGAGAGGGGACATGATAGCAGTCTTCCAATATCTCAGGGGCTGCCCCAAAGAAGAGGGAGTCAAGCTATTCTCCAAAGCTCCTGAAGGCAGGACAAGAAGCAACGGGTGGAAACTGATCAAGGAGAGAAGCAACCTAGAACTAAGGAGAAAATTCCTGACAGTTAGAACAATTAACCAATGGAACAACCTGCCTCCAGAAGCGGTGAATGCTCCAACACTGGAAGAGACTGGACAGCCATTTGTCTGAAATGGTATAGGGTTTCCTGCCTGAGCAGGGGGTTGGACTAAAAGATCTCCAAGGTCTCTTCCCACTCTCTATTCTATTCTATTCTATTCTATTCTATTCTATTCTATTCTATTCTATTCTATTCTATTCTATTCTATAGATTCTATTCTATTCTATTCTAACTTTATTATTATTCTAACATCATCATTATCATCATCATCATCATCATCATCATCATCATGATTAATAATAATAATAATAATAATAGTAAAGTTGGAAGGGACCTTGGAGGTCATCTAGACCAACCCCCTGCTCAGGCAGGAAACCCTATACCATTTCGGACAAATGGCTGTCCAATATTATATTATTATTATTATTATTATTATTATTATTATTATTATTATTATTATTATTATT